>NC_054708.1:77248166-77363247 GCF_016097555.1 Gigantopelta aegis
TGAGGTGCATCAAAAGGAGCAATGCTGTTGCCTTCTTTTTCCTGGTTGTCTCATCATGAAAGTATGCCATTCTGCAGGAACTGAATTGTGATTAATTGTGATTGAAGCTTTGGGAGTTACACACGCCTCTGCTCTGTAGAGTTGCTCAGGACTGACTGAGGAAGATGCTCTGAGGCTGGCCTTTTATATGTCCACGTTACCATGACACATGTGAAACGCTTGAGCTACTCAAATTCGGCTGTCTTCGCCGACACCGTGGTCCCATCTCGATGTCATCGTACTATAATACGATGGCTACACGACGGCATTGCGAGGGCTTCACGTAGTCGTGTTGCCTTCCTAAGACAATCGGGCAGCTTCTTGTTTCCTTCGTATTGTCTTCGTGAGGCGAAAAATGCCCGATGGCACCGATCATCACACGAAGTAAAGACTAAGATGACACGATTTGACAAGATGCACTCACGATGGCTTTACGAAGGGCAAAATGGACACATGAATTCAACACGAAAATGAACCTTCGCAAGGTCTTTCGGCAATTTTTTGGTATGCCAAAGATTTTGCCACCGCTCACGAAGTTGCTGTCGGAGCCTGAGAAACTCAACCGGCGGTCATACGATGGCTTAAGATGCCCTCACGAATGGCCCGATGTTTTTACGATCAGATCCGAATTTGAACATTTCCTTTATCGTGTGTCCATCTGGTGTCAATTTCGGGACAGTGTGACGCCTGCATTAGGTTGTTACGTCGGCGAGGCTGGAGTGTTCCGGAGGTTCGGCAGCAGATGTTGGCGTCGTAACAGGGTACTGACTACCGTACCGTAGTCGGGGCCGCAGACCGCTCGGATCATCTTATGTAGATTCCGGTTGTCCAACTTGTTCGAAAGTATGGTCTGTCTATAGGTCTGCTCCCTCCGGTGTGTCACGACTACGGTGTGGTGAGTACCGAACATCTTACTGTGAAGTTCGTACTCGCTGCCGTCCTCCAGGGGTCTCCAGTCCGCGTTGAGGTAACTGCCACGGAGCTTGGTCGGGTCTGTCGTGTTCCCCTGCATGTACTGATGAAGGTGTTTCTTCAGTCCGCTCACTACGACGGTCCACTCGGACTCTTCGGGGGGGGGGGGGGGGGGGGGGACTACCGGCGCTGTTCTCTCGGTCTTGGCTGGCTGGTTGGTCGGTGATGTTGCCTTCCTCTTGCCAACGGCGGCTGATCGGGCCTGTGGCGTGGCGACCGGCCAGTTCTGCCTGGGCCACGTGACGGTCGGCGGTGTTGAGTCAGTCCCTCTCGGTGGTCGACGATTCCCGCAGGGCTGGTCTCGTCAACTCAGGTTGGGCTGGGGGCGGCGTCGCAGAAGGGACCGCCGCTGGCGGTTGAGCCGCCAGCTTTGCCCCCCCCCACCCCCTTGCCGTTCCTGGCGCGCTTTTCCTCTTCCTCCCTCTCCTCTTCTTCGTCTTCTTTGGACTGTCCTTCTAAAATGCTCCAAATTATTATAAATATTCGGTCGAGCAGTCAATTCTTTTTATTTTTGGCTTGTAACTTTTTTTTTTTTCTTTTTTTTTCTAATTGCTATTTTCAAAATTCTGCCCATTTTCAACTCTACCCCCCCCCCCCCCCCCCTTCCCATCCCGAATCAGGCCAGGCCATCGATCTTATCGGAGGTCGGACTCTGGATGGGCGTGTTCGAAACCCTAGTGGTATATGGGCACGTTAAACTACTTATCTATCTATCTATCTATCAAAACTATCTGGTATTGACTCACTCTTCCTGTATACCGGCCTCGGTGGCGTCGTGGTTAGGCCATCGGTCTACAGGCTGGTAGGTACTGGGTTCGGATCCCAGTCGAGGCATGGGATTTTTAATCCAGATACCGACTCCAAACCCTGAGTGAGTGCTCCGCAAGGCTCAATGGGTAGGTGTAAACCACTTGCACCGACCAGTGTTCCATAACTGGTTCAACAAAGCCCATGGTTTGTGCAATCCTGCCTGTGGGAAGCGCAAATAAAAGATCCCTTACTGCCTGTCGTAAAAGAGTAGCCTATATGGCGACAGCGGGTTTCCTCTAAAAAAACAGTGTCAGAATGACCATATGTTTGACGTCCAATAGCCGATGATAAGATAAAAAATCAATGTGCTCTAGTGGCGTCGTTAAATAAAACAAACTTTACTTTGCTTGTAAAAACATGCAAGAATATCCCAATAACAGAATATTTCTTGAAAAGTTTTACTCCGCAAAAAAGCATACAAACGTCTATGTAAATATAAAGCTCGTCAATATAAACAAAATATAAATTCACAAATTGAATATCATATAAATGTTGGTATCTAATAAAACAACTGCAATTAACAGACATTCTACCTGATCCAGACAGTTGTTACGAACATTAAAAAAAAACTCGCTTCAGATTATTCAAATGAAGGTCACATTAAAATGCCGCCTAACTGGAACATTCCTAACACGTCTTTAAATAAGCCTATTTCAGCTACAGAGATTATGACAAGCACTAAATTATTAATTAAAAAATGGCAAGTCCAGTGGAAATGATTGTATTTTCAATGATTTACTAAAATCAATTATGTGGCCTATGATAGACTACCGTGTTACATTATTTAACTTGGTATTACAAAATTCGTCATTCCAAGAAAAGTGGAATGAATCAATCTTAAAAATGCTACATAAAAAGGGAACCAAAACAGACCCTAACAGTTATAGGGAATTGCAAAACTATTTGTTGGAAAACTATTTACAAATATTTTGGCAAGAAGACTCAAAAATTATTTTGAATAAAACAATATACTTTGCAATTTAATATCTTTATAGATGACATTGTTAAGTATTTTGATGAACGATTAAAACCTATTGATGTGAATAACTTGAAAATTAACCATCTCTTATTCGCAGATGATTTGGTGCTTCTGTCCCTTTCAGCGTTTGGGCTCCAATGTACACTTAATGCTGTCAGCCAATATGCTATGTGTAATGATCTTTCCATTAATTTTGAAAATTTTAACAGTATTGTCTTTAATAAGTGTAAAATGAACACAGATCACCTTAAATTTAAAATAAGGTCCTCCAAAATTAAAGGAACAGACCCTAGTTTCAACCCGTGAAAATTGGTACTTGGTTTAGTTAATCTACAAACCTGTAACACATTTGGATAAAGTTAAAATTGAGTGAAACATGAGTCTATGGCTTTGAAATGGCGAAATACCCTCTAAAAACTAGACTAAAACTTGACTCCATAACTGTTACTTCTCAGACTCACGTTCGTTTTAAAAATATATGAGAAATGCATTTTGTGATAATAAAAACACAAGGATGACCAAAAACACTTCGAATGTACGGAAATTGATCATCTAAACCATAAAAACTAAGTAAAGTATGATTTCAGTTATGAAAAACGGCTATAATACTACAAAATATGTCTTAGTGTTTAAAAACTAGAGTATGTCCCTTTAACATCTCTAATGACTACACATATTTGGGTATCACTATAGACTGCCATGGTAAAATCAACATTGGTGTAAAGTGTTTAAAAAAACAAAGGACTTAAATCTTTAAATCACTTATTAAAATCCATTCTCTTTTATGTAGACAGACAGTAGAAATTAAATTTAGACTTTCAAGAGTTTAGCCTATATAAATTTGTAAATTTCATAGAAACTGATATACAAGCCAAGGTTGGGGAACCTAATAAGTAAATTTAGAAAAATTCACGGGTTGTACAAAACGAACAAAATAATATATGAAACAGGCTGTCGAATCAGGCATTGGATTACCACAAAATTATTTACGGTATATTGGAGAATAACGTCCGTTGTACAGTCCGGTTTTAAGCACGTTCCCAACGGGAGATGACGTCACGATAAAATTAGAAGAAAAGGGTTTTGTTTATAGGCTATGTGGGAGATGTAACTTGGTGAGTTGTGTTTTCATACCCAAATCACTGTTGTTGAAATAATCGAGTCTATTTGTTTAGTAGAAATTGATTCATAAACTGAATAAATCATACTTAGATGAACAATTAATGTGTTAGGAATGTAAGTAGTTTTTTTATCATAAAACTTATAAAACTTTATACTCTCACCCTGTCGAGTCGTTGTCTCTATTAAATCGTGCCATTTGGGAGTTTACCCCTTTTTTAAAGTAATATATACCACCTACCGTTTGTTTACGTTCCAAGTCTCACAGTAAGATGTGTAGACAGTCAAACAGCTAAGAAATTTTAAGTACATCCAATTATTTGCTACAGTTTACCTTAAAAATTCTTTTTTGTACACAGGAACCAAATTTAAGGTAAAATCACATGACGCGTATGCCAAATAAAACATTTGCAGTTTTCGTAATAGGATTGTATCAGAGACTATCCGACAGGTGGCATACCATTCCGGTTCTAAATTTGTATTGTCGTAACGCACCGATCGGTATATCCACTCTATTATTCCTGACCTACTTGTGAGCGTGTGTGTGACTAAAGCGTAGAACGGCTAAAAATTAAAGTAAATAATAAAAATCTACGAAATTTACAAAATAATGTTAAGTCAAATCGTGGATTTTCCCCAGCCATGTAGGCTACTCCCTACCATTCTTACAATTTTCTATCATATATCCACCATAATGGCCATGCCAAAACCATTAAATGTGTACACATTTCACCGATAATAATTGAGTGTTTGCAATAAAAAAAACCCCACGGTAACAGCATTTAATAAAGTTTTAATTTGTAAAACGCCACGTTCCATTCTTCGCTGTTTACTTCCGGTGCTATTCATTGTTTGTTATCGCGACTTAATATGAAGACATACGTGTTTAAAACCACAAATTATTCTTTTGCAGAGTAAATTCAACCAAATTTGTCAACATAATTATTTTTAATAAATTATTTCAATGAAATTAAATAAATAAATAAATATATATATATATATATATATATATATATATATATATATATATATATATATATATTCAATGTAAATTAAAAAAAAATTAAAAAATTTAATATGTAATACAATTTTACATATAATTACAGAATTAAATATTAAATTTTCAAATATAAATATACTGTTTTTTGTTCTTAATTTTCTATTTCTTTTTTACAAGTAAGTAGAAATATAATCATGCTTTTTCATATACATTTACATGAAATGGAAATGATAGTGGTATTGTTTTGCAATATTTATAATTTGTTAATGTAAATAATTTAATTTGTGTACAATATGACATAATCTGATAGGAACTCTGATTTCACTGAGCCTGTTTTAACATAAATCTATTTGACATACCGGTATCTAAATATTCAACTTTTTAGTACATATATTAAGAAAAGTCCACTGTAAATTATCTTAATCATGGTTCATACACTTATTTAACAAGAAAATTCATGACTTTCTATGATTTCCACTGATGATGAAATTAACAGCAGTTGAAAACTGCTTTAGACATTATACTTTTTTTTCTCTCCAAAGGCTGTAAGAGTAATAAATTATAAATTAAAGAAACAAAATACTGCTGTTTTATAAATGTGGATTTCTAAAACTAGATGCAGCAAGAAATAATTATGGCTATATATAAAAATACACTTATGGTTTACTAATAGTTTAAAGTGAATATAGGTACAACACCAATTAACACTAATTACATTAATTTCAAGAGATGCATTACATGCAGTATTCACACATGGCTTGCTTCATGTTCAGTGTATGATCAGAGTTACTTGCTTAGCATGTACATAAACAATACCTATCTGGTATTTATATTTTCAGTCCAACAGTGTGGCTTTTTTCAATGCCATGCTAGAATTTATCATAATGTAGTCAACATACTCCCCCAAAAAGTACAAGTATTATAAACTGTTATACGGCTTAATAGTCACTTGAACAAATATAAAAAAAAATTCAGTTTCAGGATATTTATGTAAATAAATTCTAGATTATATTTTGGAAATTTTGTTATAGTCAGTTTGTTTTTGGGTCAGTAGCAAAAACAAAACAGTTTGTTCTGTTACGCCTCAAGTATTCAATCAAATCTCACATTGCAAAACAAGCTCCGCAGTCTCTTTAGAATAACCAATAATGAAAAGAAATTAATATTTTTTTTACAACATCTCAGCACATTTTAAATTTGGTGTTAAATATGTGTTTCAGAAAAACAGCCTTCATAATTTTGACCCGTGCTTTTGACACTTGGCATCGATTCTGACTCGCTGAGAAGGTAAACCCATGGCCACCACACAGGCTACTCCTAAAATTACTTTAAGTTCAGCATTTTCACTTTCATTGGAGTTATTTGTTTACACCACCATCACAGCATCCTTTTTATAGTGTTTTTGTCAGTAATTTCAAATATGCTTAGTATAAAAAAGAAAATGCATCCTACATACATATTACATCTTACAAAGAGATGCCCAACTAGTATGCCCCCTATATAAACAGATTAACAAAGGAATAATCAAATATAGAGGTTAAAGGTCAACATTTATCAAAAACGTAATTCACTATTGTTTGGTATCTACGTATACCTTTTACAATATGTATGAAGTATCAATAAAATTAAAATAAATTAATTTACCAGTTTTTAATATATTCGCAATAAAAAGTCGCGTTTTCCCCATCGCTTGCCAAAATGCCTGTCGACTCGAAGAGCCAAGTCACATGACTGGCATAACATGAAAGCGTGATTATCAGCCTTTCAGACATATTACTGGGAAGGTCGAACACCTGTATTTTTAAAACGCGAAAATGGTATTATATTGAATTGAATTGTATGGACGGAATATTCTTTTGGACGGGTCGGGTAAAGTTTTAACGTGCATATATGCCACAAAAGCTTCACGCACGCCTATCACAGGCTTAGTCTCTGACTTTCGCCAGTGACTAAGTCCGGGATGGGGGGGGGGGGGGGGGGGGGGGTTTGTGAAAATGGGCAGGATTTTGAAAATAGCAATTAGTAAAAAAGTTAATAGAATAAATAAAATAAAGGAAAAAAGGTTACAAGCCAAAATAAAAAGAATTAACTGCTCGGCCGAATATTTATATAATTTGGAGCATTTTAGGACGGTCCAAAATTAAATAAGAGAAAGAAGAGAGGATCGGACTATTTAATAATATTTAAAAAAAAGAAGTAATTTCGACAAAACATTTTGAACGCAGATCTAAAAGTTTAAAGTCCGATCAATATGTCCACGCGAGAGACCTCGTTAAGGCCGTTTGGGTGCACAGCTTAAAGGGACGAGATGGGTTGCATCCCGTCAAGAAAACCCCTAGATTGACAGTCGATAGACGTTGAAGGTGTAGTGCTGTGCTGAAATACAGATCTTGAGAAGCCGGATCCGTCTGAACGAGAGAGAGAATCAGACTAGGGTATAGTCCAGTCGTCATGGGTTGGTATAGTGGTGCAGACGGGCCCGACTCCGGAGGATACGAGATGGTATCACAATAAAACAAAGTAACGTCTAGAAAAGAGTAGTAGGGGCCGACCCCGCTTCCTATTTCTTCTTAGAGTGGGGCGGTCAATCTTCCAGTGCTGTTAGGACAGGCTCGGACATGTAGAGACTAATCGCGAACAACCGTGGCGTTCTGCAGAATGGCTGTCATATGAGTCACGAAAAAACAAGTCAACATAGTCAGACGGAGAAATGACATGGAGGCGAGGAATCTCGCTAAAAAAGAATCCAACCTGGTGGTGCAGACTGTCGAAACGAGAAGCGTTCCAGCGTTCAATCAGTTCCAATGGCCGCATACATCCCAGTAGAAAACTTCACTTCGCTAATAAAAACAACAAAGTGAAGGATCCCCAAGTCGAGCCGCGAAAACAAGTGCAGTGTGCACAAGCGAAACAAACATGTCTTACCACGAGGAGCTGCAGACTGGGAATGATAGCGCAGACACGGACTTGAACTCGATTTATAATCCTTAGGCCTATTGTGTGTATATTTCTAGCTATAACTTACTAGGCCTACGTTAAACATTGTCGCCATGACAGAGCGTTTAGGGGGAAAAGTAATAATAAAAAACTATGTTACATAACGCTGTTAAATACATCACCGACTCACCTACCCCCTGTAACGCCACATGATGTTTGGACCTACACCCACCCAACCCCTCGAGCGTTACCTAATATTTAAATGGTCCCAGTTTGCATTTTGATGGTATGTTGTAAATAGAGAATAATACATGAGTGGCCGTAGGATAGCATTTAACTCACAACGAGTTGTTCTAAAATGTATTTAACGAGCGAAAGCGAGTTTGATATGTTTTTAAACAACGAGTTGTGAGATAATGGTATCTAACGGACACGAATGTATTATTCTATTTCTTACATATCTTAAAAAACAGGTTTTAAGCAAATGCTAACATCTTTTTCGACTAAAAGTTATTTACAGCCGTTGCACTTGTAGCTGACTTACGCATCACAGTCACATGATTGCCAGGTTAACTATACGTCAGAGTGTAATCAATTTCCACCTTGCTGTTTTGTTATTGGACGTATGGCATTGGTGACCTGGTCATCAGCTAGGAGCAGCCAGTCGTATGTGTTGAAATTATTAACACACGTATGTTTTTAAAACAACTATGTTATAAAAAATAACGCATGTTGTTCTCGCCAACAGGTGTGTAAGAAAATGGTATTGGCTCGGGTGGAGGATGTATGCACAAATAGCATATGCAATAATCTGAAAAGGAAAATGAAGGGGAAAACATAAGAGCAAATGTGTTTACCAGTTGTTTCTAGACGCACATGGTGATCATTATAGTTATGAAGACACAACTACAGCAGTCACTCTCATCCTACAGCAGCGCTCATCATCGCAGTTACCAGCATCCCTTTTGTCAGACACCCACATCCCATCTGAAGCTGATTAGACAGCTACCTACATCATCGATTCGAAGTTACCTTCATCATGCCTAACTGTGACTTCATTATCAGCTGAATTACACAACTTATTCTTAGTGAATTATTTATTATCCTAATTGTAGATACATGCGATATTGTATGCTTATTACTATTGTTGTTTGTTTATACTAATAAGCCGCTGTGCTTACGGTCAGTAAAATTTGAATTGAATGTCACGTATACCTCTGCTTGTGACAGGTAACACCAATGACATTTTCCACAAATCCTGAATACAATCTCTATCAAAGCTGATTAGCAGAGGAAAAATGGTTACATTGATATATATCAATGAGTCATTCGACAGAACATGTCACTTTTATGTCCCTACACAATTTCTTGTGTATTTACATATAGAAAACTTTTTTTTTTTTTTAAATATCTTATTAATAATATCCTGTCAGCAATTTTTTTTCTCTGCTAATCCGCTTTGATAGAGATTTTATTCAGGATTAGTGGAAAATGCCATCGGTGTTAACTACGCACGCACGCACTCACGCGCGCGCACGCACACACACACATACACTCACACAGAGAGAGACTCTGTTACCCTATACGTCGCCCCAGAAGGTATGTTTAATTGAAGTGTCCTACAAATCACAGTACACAGTGAGTGAGCGTGTTACAAGAGAGGGAGAGAGTTTGGTCATTTTCAAACCAGTAACATTTGTTTACACGTAGGCCCCTGTTGTTCTGTATTTCAGATGATGCATTATTTGAAGGTTCTTTGTTTGGCATATCTCTTATGTGTGCAGCTGACTACAAGTGTTGATTTGCTGTCAGAAATCCAACAGACTATTGTGAATAATATGTAGTGGATAATAGCTGAAAGCTGTAGTTATATTTAAATTTATAAAATTTCCTGCATTTCCTGTGTTTAAAGTGTTAATGAAATGAGATAATAATTTGTTCACTGAGGATGACATAGGAATACTACTATGGTAAAAACATAACAATACTTAAATCTACTGTCACAGTGCCATTATTTTACAGCTGTTTGTCTTCGTCAATATTTAAACATAAAAAGGGAAATACATACCACAGACTACAAATTATTGATTCATCTTGTAGTTGCAGAATGATGTCAAACGTCAGCATCACGAGAAGGGCTGCACAACTCTTCAGGGATCAACAAGCTGCAAACTTCCTGCAGGTGTTGAAGAAACTCGGTCTGTAGATAGGGACAAAACTCCTTTACCTCATAACTCTGAATATGTCACATACGACGGCTGTTATACCTGCATGGAGGGATCCTGGGTGAAGTCTTCGTGTCCAGGTATGGTTAATATAAAGTGTATTACACTTGAAATAATAAATGTGTGGAGACTAGTGTAATCACTTTTTACCAGGTGTTAAGTTAAAGATTTCATTATTCATAGCAAAGATGATATTTTAAAACTTAATATGACAAACCCTCGTTTTTAAACATGACGTATTTTTCACTACTAGAGCCGATTTTGCTAACTGAAATCAGACATTACTTAGATTTTGTTGTTTGGATTATCCATTTTCGTACATCCGAAATGTTTCATTCTTGTGTTTCTAATACCACGAAATGCATTTTTCATAATTTTAAAAACACAATTATCTCTAAGAATTAACGATTATGGGGACAAGCTCTTGTCTATTCTTTAAGAGTATTTCAACGCCACAGACTCTTGTTTTACCTTATTGAAACTTTATCCACATGTGTTACAGGTTTGTTTATCAACCAAACTTAAGTGTCCATTTTCAACGATTGAAACTAGGGTCTGCGACTTTAACAGTACATGACGCACACAGCCTCAGTCCTGTTTGTCTATAAAGATCATTGGCCAAATCAACAGCATCAGTCCTGTTTGTCTATAAAGATCATTGGCCAGATCAACAGCCTTTGTCCTGTTTGTCTATAAAGATCATTGGCCAAATTCACACAACAAACATTGACACTTTACGTTTACCAACAGCATTTCTACGTTTACAAGTAGTTTGGTATCTATTCTATGCAGTTACAGTAATATGGAAGTTAGTTCACGGTGAGAACAAAATAATACGCTTTAATTAGATTCGAACTGTATCATGTGTATTGTTTGTAACCACACAAGTTTTTTAGTTAAAAATTCTAATTTATCCTGCATTCATTACATGTATATTGAAGGTATGATAACCAGATAAATCTCTATATTTTCGGTCACTGACCAAAAATGTAGACTTTTGGGAAGGAACTACTTTTTCACTAATTACGAAAATAAATTAATTTTAAAAATAAGAAATAAATTGTTATTGTTTATGAACTGTTTACTTTTGGTGTACAGTTATTGTAGGTGATAATGCATTTAAACATGTATTCCAGACAAAAACGGTAAAGTTGTGAAATTAAACAGTTCATTTCATTAATTTTTCGTCTTATGTCGATTGCTGGATAAATAAGATAATTGGTTATTGTCTTATAATCTCAGCTTTATCCTGCTCATGGTCAGGTCGAATAGTGAATACCGCTCAGCAGGGCGTCGGGAGTAGTAAGGAGGCCTATTGAGATCCATGACCTACTTTCCGTGACCGTGACCTACTTTCCCGTGATCTAGACACTGAGGGCCGGAGCCCTACTGGCCCGGCCCCGTCCTACTTATACCGACCCCATCCTACTGGTCCTGACCTACTTAGACAGGGCGCGACCTATTTAGACTAGTTCTAGCCTACTTAGTTCGGCCACGAACCGTCCTACTAAGCACCGCCCGTGCTATCCTGACGTAATGGCATCAGGGGGATACCAACGTAGGGACGCGCAACGAGATTGGCCTCTCTCAACCGATTCCTTACAGTTTTGGGGTGCATGGAACGATTGTGGGTGCCAATGGTGTTGTGAGCAGTAAGGTGACGATCGCGCAAATGCGCAAGCCTGACGGTCTGCAACCCTTCCTGTAACCCGTAAACGTATCATAAGACGTATGGTCCGAACTTTCACACCAAATTGCACAGCAACTTGTCTTTGCATATGACCTTGCATGAGCTTTTGAAATTGCTTGACCTCTCTCAACTTCGGTTAAGCATGGCATAATGGCAATTAAAGTTTTACCAACTTGTTATTTTTTTGTTATTTCCAAAACACTTTTGCTTTTTTCTTACCTCACACCAAACAAATTATTTACAAAAAAACATTATTAAAGCATTGAATCGGGCACACATGAATATTAAAAATTATGTTAATATATTTTGTAACTATTAACTATCTTTCTGTGCACCTTGATTGTTTGTAGAAGAACATCACCATCGATGGAAACGTTCTCTTGGAATTATTGCTACCGTGGTTAGAATTGTTAATGGCATTGTGGGAATTGTCCAGGAAGGAGTTAAAATATATTGCAAATTCTTCTGCAGAGGTTATACTGGAGAAGGTATGTCATTATAAACTTTATATTTTCATTTGATGCAGTTTAGTAACCTATGGATAATTTATCACCATTGAGTTCCGTTTTCTTCATGTTTAGAATTTTCGGACCAGTCGCATAATGGCAATGCCCCTACACACAAATTGCGTGCATCATCCTGAAAGTAACTTGTTTCCTATAGTATAGACAAAGCAAGTGACAGTTCTTCAAGGAGGCATTCACAAGCTTGTGATAACACCAATTAGAGACTCTAACTCTTCCTCTCTCTCTCTCTCTCTCTCTCTCTCTCCTCCCTCTCCCTTCCGCCACTCCACTCCTCCCCTCTGTCTCTTTCCTCTTTTCTCTCTCTCTCTCTCTCTCCTCTCTCCTCTCTCTCTCTCCTCTCTCTCCTCTCTCTCTCTCCCTCTCTCTCCTCTTTCTCTCTCTCCCGCTATCTCTCTCTCCTCTCCGTCTCTCTCTCCCTCTCTCCTCTCTCTCTCTCGCTCTTCCCCCTCTCTCTCTCTCCTCTCCCTCCTCCTCTCCCCCTCTCTCTCATCGTCTCTCGCACCTCTCACTCTCTCTCCTCTCTCCCTCTCTCTCTCTCTCTCTCTCTCTCTCTCTCTCTCTCTCTCTCTCTCTCTCTCTCTCTCTCTCAAGCTGTTTGTATTTAGAATGCTATGATTGTTTTGTCGTTCGGATCTGCATTTCATAGAATAATACAACAATTTTCTATCATGTCTGGGAAAGTGCATGTAAAATAGCCATCGCTACTAATGAAAAAAAATGTAGCAGGTTTCCTCTAAGACTATATATCAGAATTACCAAATGTTTCACATTTAATAGACGATGGTTAATACATCGATGTGCTCTAGTGGTGTCATGAAACAAAATTTAATGGCGTCACCTTGCTAGAGGCTGGTGTCATTCCCACTATTTATACTATTTTACTGTCCTAATTTGGAAATGAAAGTCAGATTAATCAATTTAAACAAACCAATAAATAATTTTTTTTATTGAGGTTCATATTTTTAAAACCCAGTCTGGTGTGGCAGTCATCCTACACTAGGTGTACCGATGTGGTGTTCTAAGAGTGGTAGTTCTTCTGTACACGAAAAACCTGGGTGATCTGTGACAATAGTCATGACCATGTCAATCATGTCCTTTCGATTGTGTACACAAATATGATTATGATCATTCAGATTAGGGATCAGACTGAATATTATTTCAAAAATAAAAATAAAAGTGTTGAATTCAATGCCACAATGTCATGTGGCACAAATCAAGTTCAAAATAGATACTGTTAAGTAGTAATAACATTGTAACGTTGGACGCATGTAGCTCATCGTAATGACGTGAAGATGTCAGATGATGTATCATGTATAATGTCGAGTGCATTACATGACTAACAACACGTTATACTAATTGGGTACAGGAGAACATGTATTATACCAGGCTCAGAACATTATAAATACTGATTTAATACAGTACAACAAAGAGAAAAATATTAAGCCAATCTGGAGAGTGGTAATTTAACTATATGTACTAGGTGGGTCTGTTGAGCCTCATGTATGCAAATGAGCTAGGTCAACTAAGCTGATGGCTTTGGCAGCTGTCAGCTGACCTCAGTGACCCAGGTTAATGGCTATAGCAACTGGGTGACTTTTAAGATTGAGGGCTCTACTTTAACTGAGGTTAATGGCTTCCGTAGTTGTCAGCTGACCTCACTGACCTGGGTGAATGGGTTTGACAGATGTTGGAGGTCAGGAAATGACTCCTGGCTTACTGAGGTGTGATTATGCAGCTGTCGAAGGTCCTTTGATGTACATGAAATGGAAGAGCAGTCGTTAATGACTCGTAGAGGGGATATCAGGTTACTGCTTTCATGGCACAAAAACAGATGTTGGCCTATCAGATGGTTTGAACATGCAGACCTACTGGCATTGGGATGCTGACCACTAAGTTTGGTAATTAGATTTTGCAGCTGTTGGGGTTAGTGTGGGAACCTGACCTCTAAGTGTGACGTCAGTGTAAAATAATGGATTTTGCAGCTGTCGTGAGTGAGTGTGGATATTAACAAACTGGTTTCAGCCAGTTCTATAAACGTGTTCAGACATGTTCGCATGCTGACCTCGAGATAGTGTGGGTACGCCATTCGAAGGGTATAAAAAGCCCAGAGTTAGAATGATTGGCACTCGCTCAGAGAAGTTGCTAGAGAGAAGACGTATACCATTGATGATACTTACGATATATAATATTGTATATAAAATGGCATCGGGATATTCAAGAAGCACTACAGAAAGCAATGAAACCAGATGTCACATAGATCTTGGTAGTAACATATTTGTAGTGGCGAAAACGTGGAATGGGGACATTGCTATTCACATTTGTCAGTTTGACGAAGATCATGGTAAACTATTTCCTACCAAGAAAGGGGTTCCTCTGACGATGAAACAGTGGTTGGAGCTAGCAACATTAAATTGGGACACATCACAGCATCTCGAAGGCAATGTCTACTTCGAGACAAGTTATAAGTTAGTAGACATTCGTCAGTGGTGGTATTGCGGACAAGAACTGAAGCCCTCACGTCGTGGTGTTAGACTGAATGGCGAACGATGGGAAAAACTCCATGACACTTAGGATCATCAGAATCTGATGGGAGCCATGACATGTTTTCGAATGTGTCCAGACATGTCCGGAGTTGTGACGTCAGGGAAAATCCCAGACATTGTGTATAAAACCCCATAGTTAGAACTGTGTATCTTTTGTCAGTCGAACGTTGTAGAGAAAGGCTTCGGTATATTCGAGAATGGACCACAGCAGTAGCAGCAGTTGTAGCAGCGGTAACGTTGATCACGTCTTGGTATACATATGTTCCAAACGACACACGATCAAATGCTAAAAGAGTGGCTACCAAACAAAATGAGAACACGTCTACGAATTACACGGATCAAACGAATGCTGCTCGTGAATCCATGAAATTGTGGATGAAGAACCCGTAGATACCCCATGAACCTGTCAAAATTGTGGATGAAGAACCCCTGGATTAGACGGATGCTGCTCGAGAATATAAAACGGACGCTGCCCATGATGTTACCTATGATGGCGATGATGAATTGGATGGTCTTTCGAGATATTACTTGTTCTGCCATCGTCCCGAAATGAGAGGATTCTACAGACGACTCTACACATTTGGTTGGTGGCCCCTCCAGATGAGCCAGAGACCGAGGGAGCTCACCAAGGCCAGTTTCTTGTACACGGGAGACCACGATGCCATGGCCTGTTACTGTTGTGGACCATGCACTTACTGATGGAAGAAGACAGACTCAGTGATGGAACATTACAGACTGTCCCCGAGATTCCCTATATTAACAATGTGTTCAGACATTAAATATGTATTTCTTGGGTGTTCTGCTTTATGTTTTGTAAAATAAACATGTGAATAACACGATTTGTATGTTATTAATGTAAGGGTGGCCCTGAGCCGTGCATGAGCTATACTTTGGGATGGGGCATAGGTATCACACAAAATTCAAACTACATCGTTAGGTGCATGCGCGAAATAGTAGAGTATAAATAAATTAGTAATGACCAAGGCTGGTACTTGTTCCCAGGACAGGCGTGCGCTAAAACAGCTTGCTCTGAATGTGCACGTTAAACCCTATTGGCATTGGCATTGGCAGCATTTGCATTTTTGGGCATTTGGGGCATAACCTTCAGAGGAGCAACATGTCAGACCAGTACAAGTGGGCCCGTCTTTACAAGCTGCAAGCTGAAGGCAAACTTCAGCCTCATTTTACAGTGCAGCATGGTGGGAAAAGTCAGAACATGTACAGCGTGGATCAATGTCTAGAACTCTACGATCCTACGTGGAGGAAAGAGAAAAGGGACTAACCCACAGACCCCAAAGTCGTCATGGTCTCCTCGACGCAACAGGTGGTAGAGCAAGCCAAGGCTGATCTGAAATGGAAACAATAACAACAACAAAGTGGTACAGGTTGGAAAGCCCCGAAACGGCAGAAGCATTTCTAAAAAAAAAAACCCACCTATAAAAGGAACTATGTGAGTCAGATATCGTCATTTGATTTAGAGTCGACATGCAGAGCACATGTTCAGAATGTGGTTTCAGATTCTCGAGGAGAGACGCCATGTTAATACATTTTCAACAAAAACATGCTAAAGGTTTACCACCACCACCACCACAGCAGCAGCAGTCCCTAAGATTGTTACATCTGTTCACTATGATCTTGTCGGGACCCACTTTGTGTGGAAAGACATTTTTGGTGTATAGACTATTGAGGGATGGTATTATCAACCCACTTCCCCAACGCACACATCATCTGGCTCTACGAACGATGGCAACCCCTCTACGACATCATTAGGGCTACCTTCAGGGTGAAATTCGTTCAAAGCATACCCGAGAATTTTAAAAAAGGATCAAAAGGATCCCAGTCACAAATCTCATCGCATCACCGATCTTTTCATGGACGGAAGTCACAACAGAAATCTTTCTGTGATTGCCATCAACCAGAATCTCTATTACAGCAAAGACCCGGCGCAGAGAAGAAACTACCATTACCTGGCACTGTTCAGCAACCCCGTTGAGAAGCAGTAAGTTCTCACGTTGACATGGCAGATGTATCTTGAAAACACTGGTCATTTCATGCTATGGTTTCAGAAAGCTATCCACAGCCCCTACGGACATCTCTTGGTGGACTTGAAACTGACCACGCCCGGACATTGGCGCCTTCGACCTAGTGGTTTAAAGACGGGGCCCGTCTGAATGGTATAAAAGCATGAACGTAATGGCCAGTGTCTCAGAAGAGTTGCAGCCACCGTCAGGTAAAGAACTCTACATTCAAATCATGAAAAGAAACAAATTCAAGAGAAAACTGCCAGGCATACCCATCTATGAAAGTGATGACGAAGAAGATGATGAGCTAGAACCCTATCTGAAAGAAGTCAAGAGGATGTAGTCTTGCGATAGGTGTGTTCTGGTCTTTAAAGACGGAAGCAACTTGCAGTGACATCTTCAATTTAAAACGTGCAAGGAGGAAAATGAAGAGGTCTGTTGATCTTGAAAATGAATGTGTACGTCTGATAATCGAGGGTAAATTCGACATCAATATTGACTATTTCGAAAGCAAGAGGAAATGCTACGAAGACAAAAACGTGTCCCAAGATGCCATCAAAAGAAACATGAAGACATTGCAATGGAAGTTATTTAAAGACACATAGTCTCGTTTTGTGACATATATACTACTCAAAAGAATTTAAGAGTCAGACGATATTTTCGACATTATTTTCTGAATGTCAATTATATTAGCTAGACCATAATGTCACGCATGGTACTGTTCCATTTTGACGAAAGTGGGTCTAAGCAACCCATAAATGAATTAAAATCCACTGTCAATGACACTGTCGACTAGTTCTAATGGCGAAAACATGCTTACATTTGCACGTAAATTAGGGCGAAAGCGAAAGGTCTGCTAAGTGCCCATAACTTGCTTTTTCACAAAGCGCTTCATTTGCACGCTTTGCACGTGTATTCCATGTTCCCAATGCTGAATTTCCGTATAATTGGAGCTTGCGTTCGTGTACGGTGCACACTCCAAATTCGATAATGGTACGACTTCAACTGACTATCGAAGATCGAGGAAGGGCTATTGCTTGGCTTCAGGATGGCAATATGCAAAGAAATGTTGCTCTGAGACTTGGTGTCAGTCAGAGTGTCGTTGGCCGACTGTGGCAACGGTACCAAGCAACGAATTCTGTTCGAAATCAACCACGTTCGGGAAGACCCCGAAGCACTACAAATAGAGAGGACCGCTACATCACCAATATGGCTCTACGTCAACGCACAACCACTGCACACCGATTACGTGACAATCTGCGGACTGCGACTCGAGTGTCTGATCAAACCATACGCAATTGTCTGAGAGCCAATAATCTACGCTGCCGTCGCCAGGCTGTTCGACCACCACTCCTACCACGTCACAGAACGGCCAGACGTCACTGGTGCACGCTTCATCTGCGGTGGCAACGTGTTCAGTGGGGTCGAGTGATGTTCACTGATGAGTCCAGGTTTAGTCTCCAGTTCAACGATGGTCGGGTTCGTGTCTACAGACATCCTGGGGAGCGCTTCGCTGACGTTAACGTTAGACAATGTCACCGGTTCGGCATCTCTATCCACCACAGGACCCTCCTCTTTGTGGTGGATGGCAATCTGAATGGAATCCGCTATCTGAATGAGATTATCCGGCCGTTGGTTCTCCCAGGCCTTCAGCAGATTGGCGGCGGGGCAGTTCTGCAGGATGACAATGCCAGACCCCACCGCGCCAGAGTGGTAACGGACTTTCTCAGACAACAAGGTATCGCCAGGATGGATTGGCCAGCATATTCGCCTGATTTGGCCCCAATAGAGCACGCCTGGGACGAATTAGGCAGGAGAGTTCGGGATAACCATGCCCCTCCGGCCAACCTTCACGATTTGGGTCAACTCTTATGGCAGAGTGGCATGCCATTCCCCAAGAGTTCTTCAGACGTCTGATCAAAAGCATGAGGCAACGATGTGTCGAGTGTATTCGCGCCAGGGGTGGATTCACACACTATTAAACGAATGTTCTAATGTGTAAAATCCATGTTTGACAACCTTCAACTTTGACAGCATATCATGTGACTTTCTTTTATACAGTGACGTTTATTTGTGGTATTTTGTAAATATGGAACAATAAATAAAAATTTTGGTGTAGTTTACATAATCAATCTAATACACTCTGAAACTTATTTGGTTATAAATTTTTGACCCTTAAATTCTTTTGAGTAGTATATATATGCATTACTTTGACAAAGGCCCCAACATGAAGGAAATTCTACAGTCGGTGAATCCCAACAGACATGTCAGACCACAGATTCATTCTAAATTAAATCAGTATCGTTTCTGGATCATCAAATATTTGGACAAATTAAACAATGATGATACCGATGATGGTTCTAGTACAGACGAAGATGATGAAAAGAAATGAACACTAATAGTAATATTCACATGCCGTCCCTATGGCCTCTCGGTGAAACGCAATGTGTGTCCATTTCATGTATGTGTAGCTGTCTATAGTGATTGTAATTTAGAAATAAATGAAAACCAAATCATTACGTTTGGTTCTGTGAGGGTTTTTTGCTCCATGACATTACTAGATAAACTAGATATACTAGCTCGCTATAGCCTATTGGGTCACTGACGGGGATCGATCCTAGACCGACCACTGGCCTATATTTGGCCCCTGTATATATCCATTTGGTAAATTTATATTAAACGGCCCTGTAAAGGTTATTACTCTAGGGAATTACTCATGTTTAAAATACAGTTATTATAGTCATAGATTAGTTTGGAGCGTTGAGTTGCAGTGACACGTTTAACATTCCTATTCAGCCCGGCTCGGAACAAGAAAGCAACACCATTTAAAGTATCTTTCACTTGAAAACTACACACGTGTTTCTCATTAACATCGATCATATTCGTTCATATATTCTGTATTTTAAGACCTAGCTACACATCTGATAGCCTCTGTGGCAAGTGGCGAATGTTTTCTTTGTGAACACTCAGAATATAAATACCGGGTAATATATTAAAACATGGAACACTGTTTTATTTATTTTCCGTACATATCCAATTAAGGTTCAGTCACACTATCCTGGACACACACACACTTCAGTTATCTAGGGCAGTCTAGGACAGTGGGAATATAATAATAATGCAACCAATGCTTAAGGTTTAAGCATGTTATCCTTGACACACGTCAGCTATTTGGGAGGCTATCTAGGACTGGGGTTAGTGCTTAATGAGATTCTTTGCTCTAACAATAATCCAATAGTCCGCCCCACTAAGGTTTAAGCATGCTATCCTGGACACACATACACGTCAGCTATCTGGGTCTATCTATCCAGAATAGTGGGAGGTAGTGGTTGGTGAAAAGGTTGGGTAGTGACCTTACACCAGTTGTTACCCAGATGCGAACCCAGTACCTACCAGTCTTACGTCTTAACCACTACACCACTGAGGTCATATCTGGGGCATATCTTGTAAAGTCACACCCTACGCCGGCCATAGCGTACCCACGCTAATTCGAGGTAAGCATGCGAACATGTCTGAACATGTTTATAGAACTGGCTGAAACCAGTTTATTCATATCCACACTCACCCTCGATAGCTAAAAAACCTATTATTTAAACTGACGCCATGCTTAGGGGTCAGGTTCCCACGCGCACACCAGCCTCTTTTCTCGTAACCCGATACCCCACTCAACGAATCATGAACGTTTGCATTCCATTTTCTGTACATCAAAGAACCCCCCGCCCGAGAGATGCATATTCACCCCTCCGTAAGCCACGGGTCAATTTCATGACCCCCCCCCCCCCCCCCGACAGCTGTCAAACCTATTCATCCAGGTCACCGAGGTCAGCTGACAAGTTCCCAAGTCAATAACCCCCGTTAAAATAGCGTCTCCACGGTTAATGGTCACCCAGCTGCTATAGCCATTAACCCAGGTCACCGAGGTCAGCTAACAGCTGCAAAAACCATTAACTTAGTTCACTTAGAGGTCAGTCACCCTGTGACGTCATTAGGCCACACCCCCTAGAAGTCAACCAATCAGACCTAGCACATTTGCATACATAAGGCTGAACAGAAACACCTACTACTACTATACACAAACAACACACCGATTCCTCCTGGTAGCCATCACCACTTTGTCAAAACATACCTTTTACTCAGTTCTATGCAGGGGTGGGACGTAGCCCAGTGGTAAAGTGCCCGCCTGATATGCGGTCGGTTTAGGTTCGATCCCCGTCAATGGACCAATTGAGCTATTTCTCTATCCATCCAGTGCACCACGACTGGTATTTCAAAGGCTGTGGTATGTGCTATCCTCTCTGTGGGATGGTGCATATAAAAGATCCCTTGCTACAAATGGAAACAAAATGTAGCGGGTTTCCTCTCTAAGACTATATGTAAAAAATACCAGATATTTGACATCAGTAGCGATGGTTAACAAATCTATGTGCTCTAGGGATGTTGTTAAAGAAAACAAGCGACCTGTTTTGTGATTGTCGTTTATGTTTATGCTAATACAAAGTGAAGCACTGGTTTGGTTTGAAGGACGCCACACTTCCCCACTGATCTTGGCGTCTCATCCACGCTAGGATGGAGCCATTGATAAAGCACGAACCCAGTACCTTCCAAGTATAAGCCTGTTGACTTATCTCACTATCTATAATAAAGTAATGTTACAAGGAATATGTGAGCTTATTTTTCTATCTTGTTATCTGTAGAATACAGGCCACCACAGTTCACCAGTTGTGGTGGGCCTGCCTCCCCCATGAAAACTCTGAGAGGAGAACGAGTGGTTGTGATGTGGCCGAAGCCAGTGTACCAGGCAGGCAGTGCCGGAGGACCCAAGTAAGAGATTACAGAAATAAAGACTGGTCATTAAAACTATTAGTGTATTCACAACTGAATCCTCATCAACAAATAAAATAACCCAAAACAAAATAACAAAACAAAACGAAAATCAATAGCAAAACAAAACAAAACAAAACCAGGACAGAAAAAGAAAGAACAGCCAGGTAGCCGCTAATAGCCACTGGCATAGTTAGTTGAAACAGTTAGAAAGAACAGCCAGGTAGCCGCTAATAGCCACTGGCATAGTTAGTTGAAACAGTTAGAAAGAACAGCCAGGTAGCCGCTAATAGCCACTGGCATAGTTAGTTACCACAGTTACAAAGAACATCCAGGTAGCCGCTAATAGTCACTGGCATAGTTAGTTATCACAGTGGGTGTTTTTTTCTCACAAACAAAAATGAAAATAATAACCTTAATAAATAACTTAAGATACCCACGGTAATTCCTTGCAACATACATTGCTGATGGATCACCTATATTTTTTGTAAATAAACCATTTACTCTTGTAATATTTCAGATATACCTCACCATTATGAAGTTAAAGTGATTTGCTTGACAGAAATAAGAATACAGTATTAATAATAATGTACTATAACATTTATATCTGTATCTATCTGTAATAATTTGGCTTATGAACTTTGTGGCTAAAGAATTTTCAAAATAGTCAATCGGCAAAATGACATGTTTTATTATAATAGGCCATACATTATAAAAGGAATGAGATATGTTAGACGGCTCGTTAACCCACCATGGACTTTGGATTTTCCTCACCAAACCAGTGCCCCACAAATTTTCCCCATCCCAACCATTGCCCCACGACTAACACATCAACGACAGAGATCTATACTAACACGGCAAAATATATACATATAAAAAAAAATCCCTTGTTTCTTTACCAATGTCAAAATAACCATATGATAGACCTTACTACACACACACACACACACACACACACACACACACACACATATATATATCGTCAACATCCGATTTGTTGCCATCGGCATGTCGTTCATTTATGATATTTTTCTTCAGTTCAGGAACATTTTCATTAACAATAAAGTTCCGACAAGTAAGTATCTAAATAGAAAACTTTACAAACCCCTAAAACCATTAATTTTACTAGTCGTTTTTGTTTATTCCTTAAAATTACCGATATCGGGTCTACATGACCCGATATCGGGTCTACATGACTCGTAGAAAACGGCTTAAAATGGAGAAAGATGAATTAACATTCGGTGCATAGTACATGACCTCACACGTGCCAGATCAACAAGGTCAAAGCATTTAATTTTTACGATTTTTAAGACCTCTGTTGTTAGAATCTGTTTTCAATTATTATATTCGATCTGCAAAAGATATCCTACATTTCTGTGCCTCTATTGTAGTGAATAATATTCATAAATCATTCATAACAATTGTAAATAATTTTGAGTGTATAAATTGTGTTAATTAAGAATCAATTCATAATTTTTTAAAAATATTTTGCAAACTATTGACTGGTGAACGTAATGTCTATCAGTATTGACAACAAGTGTTAGCAATGGGTGTTGGTAAAACGCAGACTGGACCAGAATGTTTTAGAAATTGAATTTTTCCTTTTAAAAAATATTAAGCAAAGTGTTCGTCAACTGTGTATAGTTAAGAAACTTTTTTGCTTTTCTTATAGTGGACTTAATGGCATGCTGTCACAGATTTAAGGACCTTATTTCTAAAAAAATGGATAATAAATAAAAATTACATTAATTGTTGGAAACCAAATCTAGCTATCGCATCACCTTAACTGAACCATGATGGAGTGAAATGCATGTCATCCCTCTTGTCAATTTTAGTTTTTGAATTATGGACCATTGCCATAATTCAATTATTTTTACAAAATGTCATGAATAAATGGAGTATGGTGGTTATGAAGATGGTTGAATAAAATACATTTAGGGACATTTTTCAGGTAATATTTTGTTAGACTATTAAATAGGTCAGTGGTTTGTGACAGTATACCTTTAAAAATGGAAAATCACGAACCGCATATGTGCTGTACGATATTTTTTGCAAACGCATGGGCCTGAATGCAGTTTGAAACATTGCACTCTTTCCTGTTTACCGGAGGGTGTTTCACTTTTATTTAGTAGAATGGATTTGTTTTACGTCTACATTGTTGATTTGTTTACGTTAATTGACTGCAATCTATTTTGTTTCATGTATTGTAGCAGAAAAATGTAGAATAGCATTTCCGTAAATATCATATTCGTGTTTTTGTCGTTAGGTGAACGGAGTTTGGGACGTTAATGGTATACTTCATAATGTACTCGGATGCCATTAAATAAACTTTTCTCTCATTTCTTTTCTATGCTAACACGTGTGTAGGGCTACATCTTATTTTGTTTTACTATAATGTAAAAGATACCCTTTAAACATCTGAAAAGTATAATCTAAAGATTTGCTACTTTGTTCTAGAGATGCTAGAAAATTTCATTTGATCTTAAAAATAAACATTCCACTTGTGTCTCACTACTAGAAATTGCACTCTACCATGGACTACCGACATAGGTCTCACGAACCAGGGCTATATTTGTATACAGTGTTCATGTTTTGATTCACGAACCAGGTCTATTTTTGTATAGTGTTCATGTTTTGATCCACGAACCAGGGCTATTTTTGTATAGTGTTCATGTTTTGATCCACGAACCAGGGCTATTTTTGTATAGTGTTCATGTTTTGATCCACGAACCAGGGCTATTTTTGTATAGTGTTCATGTTTTGATCCACGAACCAGGGCTATTTTTGTATACAGTGTTCATCTTTTGATCCACGAACCAGGGCTATTTTTGTATACAGTGTTCATGTCTTGATTCATGAACCAGGTCTATTTTTGTATCCAGTGTTCATGTTTTGATTCACAAACTAGGGCTCTTTTTGTATACAGTGTTCATGTTTTGATTCACGAACCAGGTCTATTTTTGTATACAGTGTTCATGTTTTGATTCACGAACCAGGGCTCTTTTTGTATACAGTGTTCATGTTTTGATTCACGAACCAGGGCTCTTTTTGTATACAGTGTTCATGTTTTGATCCATGAACCCGGGGAATTGCGTCTTTTCTCATTTTAGACTGATGCTTGTGTCCACATCAGGAGACTCAGGAAAGTTGTTTAAAGCTGGGTACTACACGATAACCTATCACCTCGTGGACAACCAAGGATATAAAGATTCGTGCTCTTTCTCATTCCAAGTAAAAAGTAAGTTATTATATAAATATAAAAAATAAGTACGGTACTAACTATGGTATTTGAAAGTGTTTTGTTGTATTTTTCACGTTTGTTGTACTCAAATCAAACTGCACAGAATTCAGTTAACATATGTGTTTAAACCTGCTACACCTGTCCAATGTGTAGTTTCAGAAGGTTTCATCTCTCATTACCTATGTGGTTCTTAACCATAGGTCTAACGCCATATAACCATAATTAAAAAATGTGTTGAGTATTAAATAAAACATTCTTTCCTTCATTTTTTCATTGAAAAAGGCGTTATATTTTTTATATGATTTACTAGATAGTCGAGGGCAATTTATGGATTATAACACCTTTAATACAAAATATAATATACGATCAAATTTTTTAGAATATGCGTCTTTAATGTGTGCGATCAAATTATTTATACGAAACAAAACAAATTTAAATAAACAAACATACGAAGTGCGAAAAATAAAGCTTCTTGCGAAAAACAAATCGGGAAGAAGAAAAATATATAAATTACTGATTAATACTACTGTAGCTCCTACATCACAATTAAAATATTCTCGTGAAGGATGCTGTTTTCCTATTTCAAAATGGGCAAAGTACTATACTCTGCCATTCGTGATTTTTGAGAGACCCAACTCTGCTATGGTTTTAGTACCAAATTTTACATAGGATTATACCAACAAATTAATTTTTACATAAAATATAGTATATTGCTTCCAGTACTTGTAACTTTTGTAATCAGCAACCAGAAACCTTGCAACACTTGTTTTATGATTGCCCTAAAGTCAGTGAACTTTGGAAAGCTATAGAACAATGGTTACAGCAAAAAGACGAACATATTCAGCTTGATAAAAGTATGGTTCTATTCGGCAGCATACATACAAATCATAAATTTCTGAATTGGCTTATTGATAATGTAAAGCATTATATATATATATATATATATATATATATAAAACAAAACTTCAAAAGAAACTTCATATAACTGGAATTAAAAATGTAATTACAGATAAATTACAAATATTTTCTATAAAATCTGTTCACATAAAGAGTTTGATGAAAACTGGGCACCTTGGCAAAGATGTCTAGAAAATTAAACTTAGCCCATAATATTTAAAAATAACCTCAATATATGACACATACTGGGTTGTTGGGTTTTTTTTGTTTGTTTGTTTTTTGTGTTGTTGTTTTTTGTTTGTTTTGGGGGGGGGGGGTTGTCACCTAAACGCCATTAACGTTTGTTTTTTATATTTGGAAATATGGATTTTCTTTTCTTTTCTCTCTGTCTAGCTGTTTAAATTCTCTTTTATTATATATTTATTCTGTCATTAATATTATTCTATGCTCCAAATATTACTGTTTCAATTAACTAGTAATTTTATTGAATGTACTTTATATTTATGTATCTATTGTAAGATAATGATTTCAGGGCACCAACCCTGACGTTATCAATATATAAATATCTGGGACAATAAATATTTGTAAAAATAAATAAATATATATATATATGCCTTAGGGTTTAAAACCTAGGGAATGTCCTTTTAAAAGATCAAATCGAAATTTTTAATACCAAACTTTTGAATTTATATCTTGTACTTGGTCGATTCCACGTTTTGTTTGGACCCAGTATTTGTGATAATATTTTCAAAAATATTTTTTCTTTTTCTTTTTAAAATGTTTTGTCTGTCATTCATTGTGTTTAGTGTCAGAGATTTGATGTGTATTAACATATTTTTGCTTACAACACCTTTCGTTTGTTGTGTTGTTGCTTAAGAAACTTATTTTTATCGTGTTATGCTGGTATGCTGGTCTTTTATGAATGTCATTTTCCACAACTGTTTAAAAAAAAAAAAAAAAAAAAAAAAAAAAATATGACTATCTTATCAGCTTATGTATCATGTTCCTCATATGCGGTTGTGTAACGGCCTGAGCATAATAAAGTTCTGTTCTATTTCTCTATTAATAAGGTCAGGGCTCGAACTTAAGAATTTATCACCCACGGCAGTTAAAAAAAAAAATATTGCCTTCACTGAAAGGGCCCACAGATGGTAATTTTGAACTGATTTTTGCAGCAAATATACTTGACTAAAAGAATATTTTTCTGAATGTACATGTAGACAAATTTCTTCAGTTTGTTAACGGAACCTGGTGTTTCCGAGACGAAGTTGCCCAAGTGTTCAGCGAATATGATATCAATATTGTTCTATGGATGACATTATATTGCATACAGTGTTCTAGCTGGGTGAAAATTAAAGGAGGTTGGTCGTACCCCCATCCCACCATTAAAAAAACAAACAAACCCACCACTGAAAAGCAAAAAAAAAAAAAGAACGCTTGGTTACTGTATATCGTAGTGTGTTGGTCGACTTTGTGGAATTACCTATCTCTTATTTTGCCCCTCAGTGTCTGGTACTGGAAAGTTGGTACGATGCACAAGCTGCCTTATCTTTTGTGCACTGTTATTTAAAACGTATTTCAGTTAAAACGGAGTGTTGGTTTGACATTCACGGACATTCATTTTGCTAAACCGATCAGTTTTAATATCATTTTATAAAAGATTTTAAGATACCCGAAAATATAATAACGATTTTTTTTTAAAGCAATCCCAAATTGTGGGACAACATTTTTCCATCTTCATCCAGAGAATCGATCGCATTGATATTGCCAGCTGATAAAAAGTAGTTTCATTTTTGTAAAAGCGGTATATATATAAGCAGTATTTGGCACCCAAGATAAATGTATTTATAAGCTGTGAAATAAAAATAAAAAAAAAGAATTAAACGTTTCTAATATTTTATAAAGAATTGCCGAATAAACAAATAATAGTAAGTAAAAATCATCAGTTACTACCATTTAAATCTGCAGTTGAGGATAAAATATCAGACATGAGTTAGTGGACACAAAAGACAGAATGACCGTTCTGATCACGTGACAAATTTGGCGCCCAATAAGTGGGGGGTTTTCAGTCGAAGATTGCGGAAACGATAAAAATGAAATCTTTTCATTGCTGAAATAAAATATAACTTTTATTGTGTGTATCAAACACACAAATGGATACTGGTATGGGACACAACAGAGGCTGTTAAAATATAGTGTTAAATTACATTACGGTCACTGTTGTAAGCTACTGAAGTTTTTTGAAGTCAGTTGTGCTTTCGTGCACAACGCTGCTTGTTTCCTTTGATGTCCACTAATCGATGTTTTTCAGTGTGAAAAAAAGTGTGAATTTTGAAATAGCGGAGCTGTGTGCTGTAAATTATAACACGATGCCGAAAAATAAAGAGGGGATCAGAAAACCAAATGGGGCTGCTAAACGTGAAAAGGGGCGGCATAACACGAAAGCGAGGAGGCAAAATGCAGTGAGAACATATATTATACAACACAGGGTATGCCCAAGACTAGTGCCTTCCAGTGGTACTAACTAAACACCCATTAACTCCAACCAGGACCCAAACGCCCGTGTTAAATACTGGCAGTAATGTTCATACACATTTATACATTTTGCCGTCGGTAAGGAGCTTTACCGACGGCAGCATATGTTTATCCGGCGGCACAGAAGTGCCATCGGTGATGCCCCCAACCGACGGCAGTTTATATGTCAACCGACAGCAATTGCCGCCATTAAGTTCGAGCCCTGGAGGTAATTATAAAGTATTATTAAAAAATATTTCAGTATAGGTTTGTTTATATCCCGCGACCACTGCTTGTATTGACAGATTGCGATTACTGGATAAGAGCAGTCATATCTTGCTAAGTCCTAATATAATTTAACTTATGTCACCTAAAAATGTATATCAAATCTACAGTTCACTTGACTATGGTAATTCTGCAATGTAGCTGAAATGAAAGCAATTAAGATAAAAAAATCTCTTTTTAAACCTTTGCCATATAAAGCCTATATATCACGTCATTGGTTATTCTCTATATGAATATTTCTCAAATCCCATTGGTTAATACATGTCGTTGTGACCGATATTACTGTGATTTTGTTTCAGTAAAAACGATGATAGAGACTTTGAAAATGGAAGCTGAATTGTATTACTATTATGGTAACTGCAGCGACCCCAGTACTCAGGCGGAAATCAAACAGAAGTTTGCATTGGTTTTAGATGACAGTGTGTTGTGGACTGACGGATGTCCATGCACTGTGGAGAACATCACTGTGATTTGTGGGGAGGATCGGAGGAGGAGGGATGTCAATATACGTGAAGATGTAATATTATTATGTCATGTAATGTCTGCATTCAGTGGTGGGGAAATCGGTTGCACATTTCATCATCAATCATGTCATGTACATTTTAGAAAATTAGCAATTTTGTAGATGAGTTGTCAAGTGTGCATATTATTTGATGCCTAATATGCCCCCACCAGACCAATAGGCTTATTTAGTGTAAAAATACTAGTAGTATCAGTAGTATCCATATCTGAAATTGGTCTCATGACAAGTTCCACTAAAAGGACATGGTATGCTCACCATTTGTGATATGCTGGACTTCCTTTACTGACAACATATATGTCAGATTTGGGGATAGGACATATAGCAGGCATGGCGGAAGCAACACGGGAGGGGCTGGCTGAGATCGAAGGCGCAAAGTAACTTTTCTAGGGTGTTTGGGGGTAATTTCACCTGTTGTACATTTCTAGTAATATAAATAAAATCTTTGGACGTTTTAACATGAAATTACACCCATATATACCATAATGATCCACATACATAATGATAGCATTTTGTAGGCGGTTATTTTATTTATGTTACCATAGCAACAGCTGCTAATTTCAATATACAATTATTTCATTAATAATTAAGAAAACTTTAATTAAGAACGACTATTTTTCTTTTAATTTAAGTGTATGCACTGCTCAATTTTTACGGTCGTCCAGTCGTCTGTGATGACCTATTATTCAATCGGGCAACTTAATTCTACGATACTAGTTGCCCGTCGGAGAACTAACTTTTTTTTTTTACACCAACGGTTTCCTTGCCCACAATTGCTTTTAAACTGTCGTTATCTACAGTGCCAGTCAATCACCCGAAATCATATGGGTTTGTTGGCCACTCGGAACTCGGTGTGCTGTTTTATCAGACTCCTTTTTGGATTCATCCACCTCTTATGTCTACTGTTTTTTAATTCGCATTTGGATTTACAAAAAAAAGGGAAAGAACTGAAGTGTGTATCAATTGTGTGTTTTAACTTTTTATTCTGGTCTTTATCATTCCCCCAAAATTTGCCATTTCCAAATTTTAAATTTCTAACACAAAACCTTTTAAAATATTAAAAAGTGATGTATTTTATTGTCAAACAGTACATATTACATTTTACAGTAACAACATATTAATTACAAAGCTGTCTGTTGCTCTTTTATTGGAATATAAATATAACCCTATTTTCAAAACACGGATGAAATCAGGGCAACCAAATTTTTGGAGGGGCAACCTGAATGTGAACCCATACTTGCCATCCGGGCAAGCAACCAAAATCCTTCAAAATGAGCACTAGTATGCTATGATTTATTAACCGTAGTACTTGATTTAAAGAAAAAAATAAGTAGACGGCCAGGTTTTTTTTCTCGGAAAAATAGGGTGCAATGCACATACTGTCATCAATGTTATTTTTTGTAAATTATGAAAATAATGTCCAACATTAACTATTATACATTTCTAGTAATATTATTAAAATCTGTTGATATTTCAACATGAAATTACACACACATATACCAAGTAGCGACATCACGTTTCCACTCTCAATATATGTGTGGTCCTTATAACCATGTCTGACGCCATATAACTGCAAATAAAATGTGTTGAGTGCATCGTTAAATAAAACATTTCCTTCCTTCTTCCTTCTTTTATTTTATTTTTTTTAAAAGTAAACAGCCGGACAGATTTTTGAAAAATAAAGTCAAATGCACATATTACCATCGACACATTTTTGTAAATTGTGGACATTATGTCCAACATTACATAGACACTAAAACTATTTATAGATATAGATAGATAGATAACAATTTAACTGTCCATGCATATACCTCTAGGGTTATGAACATGCCCATCCAGAGTCCGACCTCCGATAAGATCGGTGGCCTGACTTGGGATGAGGGGAGGATAGAGTTGAAAATGGGCAGAATTTTGAAAATAGCTATTAGTAAAAAAGTTAATAAAAAAAAAAAAAAAAAAATTAAATAAAAAGTTACAAGCCAAAAATAAAAAAGAATTGACAGCTTGGCCGAATATTTATATAATTTGGAGCATTTTAGATGGACAGTCCAAAAATAAATAAGAGAAAGAAGAGAGGATCGGACTATTTAATAATATTAAAAAAAAGAATAATTTCGACATATAATTTTGAACGGAGGTCTAAAAGTTTAAAGTCCGATCTATATGGTCCGGGCCGGGGTGAGGGGGAGGGGGGGGGTGAGTTTAAGGTGGGCAGAAGTTGGAATACGAATTTAGTAGTTAGGTCAAAGACCTAAAGCCAAAATGAGCTCATTCATACAACTCATGTCTGGACAAAAATTTAAGTCCAAAGAACAAAATTAGAGTGCTCGACCGAAAGGGTTTTAAGGTGATTTGAGCAATTTAGACGGGCTGCCAAAATAAAGTGCGTCAGACTGTTTAAAAAAAAAAAAAAAACCCATTAAAGTCCAACTAAGCCCTTGGAACGGTTGGCGACTACGGGGACAAGATGAAGTGCTTGGCGTTGAACTGTGGCACCAGTTTCCTCCAACGGTGAGCTAGCAAGGTCTTAGCTAGCTCGACGTAATGATCATCTCGGCGCAACGTCACCACAAGTCCAAACTTCCCGTCTCGTAGTTCCATGGCGTGGATGACACACTCAACTCCGTTAGGAAACTTCTTGAAGTTGCCCTCAAGAATGCCTCCCAGCAGTGAGCTGGTGTCCGAGGTGTCCCCGACCAAGTATCGAGCGTACTGGGCCCTTGATCTTGGAGATGGCTAGGCTCCAGGCGGCGTCCCTGCCTCGGGCGGTCGCAGAAGGCCGGGCCTTGGCTGGCTGGTCACTACTCATTGGGGTGACGGCCTTCCGCTTCGCAGCCGCACCATCTATAGGGGTCTTGGCGGAGCCCCCCTGGGGTGGGGGACTCGACGCCGACCGCCTCGAAGGGGTTGGAACGGGAGATGCGCCGTGGAGTCTCGCAGATCGCTGTGTCCAACTGCGGCGTCGACTGGTCAACTGGCTCAGTCTCTTCAGAAGTATCAGCGTCGGCTGGCACTGGTTGGTCGGGTCCCAGGGGTGGGGGCGGCGACGCAGACAGGACCGCCGCTGGTGGTTGAGCCGCCAGTTTAGGTCCCCCCTGAGCCGTCCCTGGTGCAGGTTTCCTCTTCCTCCATCCTCTTCCCTTCCTCTTCGTCGTGTTCGTTACCGCGTCACCATACACCAAAGTCACGGTTGCCCATGAGCCAATGTAAGCGACGCGGTACTCCAACAAAGAGCCATAGCTTGCAATAAGTCCCCCCAGGTTGGGGGCAACTCGAGAGAGCAGAGCGACACGTCTTTCCTCACCGAAGGCATAGCTCTGAGTGTGTCTATTTATACGTTCTCTATGACTTTATATATGACACATCATTTAAAAAAAAAGTATATTCCCTTTCACTTCCTGTCATTTTCAAATGAAAATCATTAATTTTGTAATCATGGTAACCAATGCAAAAAGGTAACTTTTCCCATATGAAATGTTTCAGATGAATTTATTTATATACAATTCGCTGCATCATGACGTAACAATAAGCTCCCACTGTTTAAAAGGAAAGGGTAAAATTGTGAAATATGTTACCATGGTAACCAATGCAAAACACAATTTTTTAATTATTATTTTTTAAATATCATTTTCAAGGACAGAAAAAACCCAATGTATAGTGACATAATTGTACTTTGCCTGTAGAAAAGATGGGTGAAAATTATTAATTCTGATACCAAGGTAACCAGTTCAAAACCATCTGTTACCATGATAACCAATGCAAACTACTGGTTACCATGGTAAGCTATGTAAAACTGGAAAACTATTTGCTGTGTGCATGCAACATTTGCCTCACTAGGTCAAAAGTAAAGGACACCAGTAATCAATAATTTGAGAGTATTTAAAACCCCTAAACAGATGAGTTTGGAATCTTTTCAAATTAGACAGTGCATTTCATGTACTTAAACAAATTTTAAAACAACAGCTCTCTTACTATAATCGTTCTAAAAAGTATTAAAATGTATCCATTAATTCGCAAGATTTTAAGGCATTTAATTTTACCCTTCATACCCTCTGTCAGAAACCCTGGACACTGATATTAGAATACTAGAAATAGTAAAAAGGATTTTATGCATTTCAGTAATTTATTGCGACACATGATACTTGCAATAGTGCTTCATTTCTCAAGGTGAAAATGACTTCACACGGTCACAATTGCAACGAAAACAAAAATAATTTAAAATGTCCATTCATTAAAAAAAAATTAAACCCAAAGAAACAACAACATGTGATTCCTAATTGAATATGTATACATAAAATGCATTCAGTGTTGAACACATGCATCATACAAAATTGATCTAAACGGTCACCAGAGTAAATTGCTGACCACAACTACCAAACACTTGTGCTGAGTGCTGAGTACACATTTTTCTAGGGGTATTAAAATGAGCAAATTTATTATTTTGGTTTTCCATGGGTAAACGAAACTGCCAAATAAATTTGGTTGGAAATGGTCTTAGTAGTTCTGAAGACATTACAGTTTAAATATATTTGTCTATATAAAAGATGGTTTAAGGAATTTATCTCCTCCCTGAGGATAATGGGGAGGCGTGGGTGGGTGGGGACCGATATTAATGAAATTCGGAAAACTGATATTTTTATGGTATTCCTGGACAAGACAATTGATTTAATTTTCCCCTATTTGTGCACCGCCTTTAGGATCCTGAGAGGGGTAGAATGACCAAATTCACAAGGAAATGGGTCACAGATATGTTCTAGTAGATCTGAAGAAATTAGTTTGAATGCATTTTCTATATAACTAGTGTGAACTTCACCCCCTTCTCGGGGACACTCACAAGTTATATACACAGGTCATCTATTTGCCAGTTTTCAAAATAAGCACTTGTCCGTTTGTCATGATAAGTGAAAATTGCTCGGACAAGCAAAACGTACATAAATGGTTGTCCAATGGACAAGTAAAACTTTTCAATACAGTTTAATTTTGAGCAATCAAAAATACAGCCCTTGTACTTTAATAAAACAAAACATTTATTTGGACAAGTAAAACATTGCTGGACATATAGATTTTTTGATGACTTGGGTCAAACGGCGATAATATAGGTCAACTACACTGACGTTTTTGCAATTTTTCTTTGATATTTTTATCAACAATGTAGGATTGTTTTATGATTTGTGATTATTACGTATATTTTATTTGCATGAAATAATTTGTTTAATGCTTTTTGAGACAAAAACAATGTCTACATAACGGAGCGCTGGCCCTGCTAAAGTACGTAAAAAAAACATTTTAAATTGTTATTTAATGAAACAAATATTTATGACCATATTTTTTAATAAAACACGCGATTACATACTCTGAATCTATTGTAAACCATTATCCTATGGTAATTTTCACATTTAATATAGGACTATACCTACCGCACGATTTGTTTTGGGAGGGGGGGGGGGTAACACAAAAAAGGACTGTGTCGATGTTCTAAAAAAAAAAAACAGTCGCTAATTCTTGCGTGAAACAAATTGGACTTTACGGTGAGGGTGTGTATAGGCCTGATGTACTAATCATAAGCATACGGGCTCTCGTTTTGTTTTGTAGGGGTGGGAGGCAAAGAGGGGCAGGCTAATTTTTGCCCGAATTAAACAAAAATACCCGAAGCTAAAAAAACTACATTTAGTCATTTTAGCGTTATTCCCAACCAGCTATATATAATATAGGGTTTCAAACGAAGCACTACACATTTTACATGGATTACAACTAATATTGTAGCATGATTGATGGAAATAGTACATATGGTGAAAAGGTTTCAAGCCAGCTCATTTTGCCCAATTTTGAGTTTTTGTACTAATATATTTATCAAAACACAACAGCAGTTTTACCTCATGATTATTTATCTTTATAAAATTTGCAGACGCGCGTGCCCTTGCTCAAGCAGATTTTCCTCTTCGGTTTTTTCAAGTTATACTCTAGCAGAGCTGACTGAAATCCCCTATAAACTTTGCTATCGAGACCCCACTGCTAACATCCCAGCACAAATGCCTGATTTTTTTAAATGGTCATCCACAATATACAAATAATTTTAAAAATATCCACCGCTTGTATACATTCAATTATTCATAAAAGTCATGCACAGCGCCTCTCTACCTTACCCCCGCCCTGGCAAAATCCTTGGATCCGCGATTGGTACAGTATAGTACATGCTTTAATATATTTTAATAATAATAAAACATTTAGTGCCACCACATAATTATGTATGACACGCAACGAGAATGTTTTGTGACTGGTTATTGAAAATAATATAGGTCAAGGTATTCTCTAGACTAGTTCAGCAGATATTCGTAACCCATCATTTGTAATTCATTGAGAGAGAGAGAGAGAGAGAGAGAGAGAGAGAGAGAGAGAGAGAGAGAGAGAGAGAGAGGGAGGGAGGGGGAGAGAGAGAGAGAGAGAGAGACAAAAAAAAGAAGAAACTAGAATAAAATTTATATATCCACTCAGTACTGACTAATACCAATGTGAATGTAATATTTAATGTCGAAAAGGAAAAAGGGAAGACTGGTGGAAAATACCCAAAACAAAACAAATAACACAGCAGAATAACGACAAATACAGAGCACACGTACGTATTCAATCATATAGTCTACGTTATTGTTCAATCAAACACAGCTAGTTAGAATAGCATCTGCTGTAGTACAATTTAAAAAAAATAATTAAATCACGTAATTATTAATGAAAACGGTTAGCAGAACATGTAAGCAATGTGTACGACTGCTGTCAAATTGTATGGTGGGAAATGTGCTATCACATGACCTGTTGTTTATAAATAGAAATAGGGAAATGGCGCTTTTCGATGACTGTTTATGCCGTCTGATTACAACTATTTGTTTGTGTTTGTACCTTTTTATTTAGACATGAAAAGTAATACTTACTCTATTTTAATGCAAATGTCATGATGCAGTTCATATATAATAGTATATTATCACAAATTTGTACAGATAAAAGAAACCGCTACCAAAAAACAAGAAACAATAACAAACAATACCATGCCCCCCCCCCCCCCCCCTCAATCCATGGAAATTAGGGGTGATCAGTGGCGTACTCGATACCATTGTTTCCATGGATGCCAGGTGCCCCCCCCCCCCCTACAAAATCCTGCCTACGCCACTGATCGACGTGGATACACGTCAATGGCAGGAAACTGCGAATAATATTTTTGATTCAGAATTACTGGGGTCACGCAATCACACCTCTGCTACGCCATGCCTGTATAGACTGGAAATAGGAATCCCCATGGACACCAACTGTGCATACTATTCGCCGATTTATGAGTAGTAGGTATAAAATTAAGCTGAGTAGATTAAAATTTGTTGAATCAGTTTTGAGGAATGGTTGCCCCTATGTAAAAAAGAAATCTGTCTAGTTGCATCATCAGGGACAAACGAAAATAGGAAGGTGTGAAAGATCCCCATTCTGGCAAAACAAATATATTTTCTATCTTTTTTTGGCATTCTTCGCCTTGAACCCCTGCACGTGCTGTAACCTGACCGTGGTGTAGGGTGTAACATTCTCTTTGAGAATGGCCAATACAGCACAGATTGAAGTTTTTAGTAAAAGTCACTATCTATCTGTGATATTTGTATTTTTGCAGTTCTTTACACTGTTTTTATTTATATCTTGAATTTTTATATTGATGTTGATCATCACCTTATTTGTTTGCATTACTATAGTTTGACACCCAAAAGGCAATGTATTTTTCGTGCTGGGGTGTCGTTAAACATTCATTCATTCATTCATTCATTTTTCGCCTTGAAAAACAAACAATTACTAGTTTGGTTCAATATTGATGAAGTTTTGTCTTCTTCTTTTTCAGATTTATAGTAATAAATAATTGAATATTTTTTAACAATTCGTTAAATTCAATGTGTGCATGTATCATTTACCGCGGTTGTGTTTAATCTCATCACTTTCTTATGGGTGTAAAACTGATGGGTATGGGTTTTTGTTAAGGTGATACAAGACATTATGGCGTGCATCATAATACTTTAGTTTTGCTAAATTAACGAAAATAACGTGGACCTTATAGAAGTATCTTTGGTTTGGGTTTTTACAAAAGAAAATATGTTTTGTTATTGGACTTTGTAGAAAACATATTGAGCTCCTTTGGGGTTATTCCAATACTGTATTTAACGTGTTTACTTTGCCGTTAATAAAATATATTAGAATTATCTTCCATCACGTGTAGTAAAGATCGGGGTGGGGGGTGGGGGGGGGGGTGTGATCTTGTTTTTTCGTTTTTTCTCTTTTTTATAAACATGAATGGTGTAGTTGTGAAAGTTCCTACATATAATGCATAATGCTTACTAGTCTGTCATGGACATTTAATTATTCAAGGATTTTAATTGACAGAAATTTGAGAAACGATCAACAGTTTCTACAGCTATAATAACATGGTTCTGGGTTGTGCCTGTTCAAAATAGCTCCGTTACTGCAGACGAGCAGCTCATTGCACGTGCTGAACGAATGTTCAGTCTTGTACAAAATAATCAGATGGACATTGGTGTTGCTGGGTTTGAGGTCAGACCAGGATCCTTTGGATATGACGAATCAGACCCTGTCAGTCCTGGATATTTAGGAAAATACAGTACAGGACGTTGCTGTAAGTGGACTAAACCTTTTAATTACACATTTCACTTAACTATATGTCAAAAAAAATCTCTGCACCAGCAATCTAGTCTGCTGGAAGAAAGCAGGTATATTTTACAGTTCTCCTTTGTCGCAAAAGAGCTTGGTGTGTTGAGTAATAACGATGGGCTTCCCAAGTTGTCTTATTCCTACATATGTTTGTCATCTGTAGGATGTGATCAGTCCACAGCCGCATTTTGGTAATTGGACTCGCACAACTCGGACACAACTAACTTAGTTATATAAAATAATGCAGCAAATTCTAATCAGAATATACTCTTACATTTTACTTGATATAGAACATACTTATTTGTTAGTTTTAAATGCAATATGCACACATCATGTTATTCGTAACTTACTTTTATAATATTGATTTCCCTGTTGGTGAAATAATATATCTGCAAATATTCAGATGCAAAAAAATCTCTTCTATTTTTATAGCTATAGTAACACAAGTTATTATTCTAACATAACATTTTTCAATCATCGAATAATTATATATAAGGTAAGTGTTCATTATTTTTTCTTTACTAAATTACTATTCCGATTTTTGTGTGTGTGCACCTCAGACTTATTTCTTGGACCAAACCACTAGCAAAGTCCGAAGTTGTGCTCAAAATGAGACGTGTCTAAACTTTAATTGGATACAGGCAAGTTAATACAGTCCATCGATCAATCTATTGTAAGACTGCATGTTATCATTACAGTTACGTTTTTGACTGTGTAGCATACTTAAATGTAATGAATGAATGAACTGGAACCCAGCACAAAAATACACATTGGCTATTGGGTGTTGAAATAGGTAAGTACAGTACGCGAACCAACCATAATTGTGTCTACAAGGCGACTCTGACCAAGGTTCACAGTGTCTAGACAAGTTTCTGTTTGACGTTTTGATCGTCCGTAACTGCAAACGGGCAAAAGCTGCTTGATTTCAGCCTCTAACTTTTTTTTCTGTCGGTTGTTGTCAATTGTCACTATGCTATGTTATGAATTTAAAAAAAACTCACAAAAAAACATATCTTTATTTCACTTGGTTTTAAATCCAGATTAACATGTTTACAAGGCATTCACACTACACTGAAAATAATAATTAAATAATAATTTTTTATTGACCAATAACCCTTATAAATCGTTCGACTGTCATCAATGACAGTTGTTGAATTTGTTTGATGAGGATGTGTTGTTTTGCAAGTAGTACAAGTGCTTGTTCAGATATAGAGTAGGGTCATTCCATGTCAGATCACCCAAAGGGTTAAACACTACCCTTTCCACTTTCAATGAAATTTGGTATATAGGGTTATTTTGGTCAACAAGCCTGAATGGTTTCCGAGATATGGTCATTTTGTTTCCATTTTCGCAAAAAAGCGTGTGGCTGTCAAAATTTCAGTTGTATAAGTCAGCAACAAATGGCCCAATTTTGGCAAATAAAGTATCATTGGAAAGAAAACCCCATAAGGAATCCATATCTGGCATTGTTTATCACTTTTGGGTAACTGTCAGGTTGATGACCTTTTGACCTATATATTGACCTTGCGGGACACGTAACCTTGAGATGGCCTGATGAAAATTATAGCCTGACATGTTATCTACAACACATAAAAAAATTGGAGGTGGAAAATGTTTCATTAGTCAGCAATTTCAAATTGAAATAGGTTTACCTGATGTTGTTCTATATTGTCTATGTATGCATGTATACTGCACATGTATTTAAGCACTATTAAATGTACATGTGTCAACACTGTAAATGTCATGAATGCTTTAACAATATAGTCCAGCAACTGATTAAGATTAATATATTGAAATATTTACTAATTATCACCAGCCTCGGTGGTGTCGTGGTTAAGCCATCTAACATAAGGCTGGTAGGTACATGGTTCACAGCCCGGTACCGACTCCCATCCAGAGTAGATTTTAACAACTCATTGGGTAAGGCCACTACACCCTGTTCTTTCTTATTAACCACTAACAATTAACAACTAACCCACTGTCCTGGGCCCCGTTCCACGAACGAATTGTAGCTAAGGTTAATTGTAGTGATTTAAGGTGAGTTTTACAATTAGCACCGTAAACTTTACAGCCGGTCCACAAAGCAACTTTACGGTAGTTGTAAGTGCCCCTTTAATTATTAATAAATTCTTTGCAAAGAAGTGCGAATTAGTTAAATAATAAATTGTTTACCGACTTTTCGGAACATGTTGGATGTATTCATTGGTATGGGACAACCATGAAGTAACTTATTCGGTAAGCAATAATTGCCGAATGCATAAGACATGAGAGTTATCTCCCTTATGTTTGTGTGAAGGTCGTTAGGCCTAGACTGTTTTTCATCGATCACAGTTTCATAAAAGGTATTTGGTATATATTAGATCCATTTTTACACAAAGAGTTAGTATCCTTCTTAGAAAATTATCAAATCATCATCTAACACCAAAAAAATCAAAAAAAAAAAAAAAATCATCTAACTGCCATTTAACAGCTACGTTAGTGGCTTACAACTGCCTCGTACCAATTGTAAATTTTCACTGTAATTTATGACAATAGTAAGCTATGCGTCGTGGAACGGGCTGACAATCGTAGAAAATATTTACGGTCTCGATGGTAGGTATTTACAACAGTAGTAGGGTTAAGATCGCTTCGTGGAACGGGGCCCTGGACAGAAAGCTCAGATAGCTGAGGTGTGCACCCAAGACAGCATGCTTGAACATTAGTTGCATGAAAATAAGTTGAAACGAAATTAATGCCTAATTATCAAGAACATGTTGTGCCAACATCTCATATTGTTTAGAACAGGCTAAACTACATTGCCAAGGGGACTCCATTGAAAGGAAGTTGTGGCCCCTTGAATACAATGAATAGACTTTGTACCCCATGTGGAGGAAACTACAATCCTACTAACCCCAATCCAGAGCATGCTACATGAATATCTAAAAATAAACTAAATCTCTGTGTATCTATTAGATCTGTGATTTCCTTCCAACATACATCAAGATGTAAGTATCAGAATGTCTCCAGTAGATAACTGACAAACAAAAAAACTAATTGATCCTTCTTACTTATATATGTAATTGGAGGAAACTGCAATCCAGAGCATGCTGCATGGATACCTAAAATCAAAGAAATCTCTGTGTATCTATTAGATCTCTGATTTCCCTCCAACGTTTCCAAGATCCATTAAGATGTAAGTATCAGAAAATCTCCAGTGGGTAACCGACAAACAAAAGAACTAATTGATCCTTCTTACTTATATATGTAGTTGGTATTTATAATTGTTTTTCAGATTATTTACCATCTGGGATCTATAGGCCTACTGGCACAGCTATGTTTGTACATTTACACCCTTATTTATGTAAACATTTTGATGAAGTGAAGAATGTTCTACATCCTTTAAAATTGTTAGTCTATGTCGTGTCTGTGAGCAAGTCATTGTGGCAAGATTGCTAGATGTGTTTATTCACCTTACTGCATCACAATTTGACACTTATTTTCTAAGGTTTCAAGCATAGTCCTGTAGCTTAAGCAACAGATAATCCAACTGAAAAAAGTGCCTTATAGCACTTTGTGATAGCTGGACTACATGTATAAACAATGAAGGGTAAAACACATTTTGTAATGAATAAGGTATCTGCCAAAATGATCTTGTCAGAATTTTCAAAGTCTGTTCAACATGGATAGTTGAAAATGAGTAGTTAAAAGACTAGAAAGTGATTTCAAACCAGTACTGATTTATAGGTTTTATTTCCCTTAATCAGTTGGTTGCCAGACTATATTGTATTATTAACATTCATAACATTTACAGTGTTGACACATGCCTTTAATGGTGAAATGTATGCAGGCTATATACAGGCAGCATAGAGCAGCAGCAGGTAAACATATTTTAATTTGAAATTGCTGATTAATGACAATTTTCCATCTCCAATATTTTTTATATGTTTTAGATAATACATCGGGCTACAAGTTTCATCAAAGGCCATCTTAAGGTCACGTGCCCCACAAGGTCAATTTCAATGTCAAAATATAGGTCAAAAGGTCATCAACCCAAATGTCAGAGAATAATGCTGTATGTGACCCATCACCACAGTTTGAGTCACATGTGACAAATGTTTTAAAATGAGTGATGTATATCACTGGAAAGAAAGCACATTTACCTTTAAAATGGTACCAAATGTATTAAGATCGGATAATTTTTAACAAAGTTATGACAATAAATGTGATCGGAATTTTGATCAATCTTGATTTTCTTTTTTAAAGAAAATGGCGGGTAAATTTAGTAGCCTGAAGTTCTTAGCAACCGGTATTAAATATGATCAAAACTGCAAAATCCTACTTTGCAATCACCAACAGAAAAAAAAAACTGCAATGAGAGTGGATGTCCCCCTCTCTAGTAACCCCCACCAATTTTTGTTTGTTTTTAAAAGCTTGAATACAACAAGCCCCAACAACCAACATACAGCAAATGTTACTAAAATATAGTTTCCTTGCTGGCCCTGACCCACTCCTATAGAATAATATTAAGTTTGTGAAGGTCAAATCATATGTTCAAAATGACACACGTTCCCCTACATGTGCCAATAGTGAAGAAAAAATGTCCACAAATAACTTAAAACAATTAATTGTAATTTATTCATGAGTTGATTTAAGTTATATTTTAAGAAATAAAAAAATGAAAATGTTTATTAAAATTTGTGGTCTCAGCTTCACCCTGAAATAATAATGTCCGCCAACATGTTCGTAATATTTCCATCAGGAAATTTAACTAACAACCCAGTGTGCCGTCCTTTCTTCTGGTACAGCTCCTTCGATATCTGAATCGGCATCACTGTCCTCATGTCGTTGTATGTCTGTACTACAGAAGTTGCAGATTTTATCAAATAAATACTTCTGTCTGGCTTGGTCCAAGCCTGGTGAAGTCACTGGAGAGGGCAGAGTACCAGGAGGGATGTTGTTGACACTCTTCAGCAGCCTTTTGCATTTCTCTTCAGGGTCTGATGTTTCTCTTGTAAACACCTGGCCTTGGTATTCACTGTCAACTCTGAAAAATAAAGTGTGTATAACAAAGTAAAGTTTGATGGGGTTTTTGTTTGTTTAATGACACCACTAAAGAACATTGATTTATTAACCATCGATTATTGGATGTCAAACATTTGTTAATTGTGACAAGTAGTCAGAGAAAATCTGCTACATTTTTCTAGCAAGGGTTCTTTGATATGCACTTCCCCATAGACAGGACAGTACATACCACAGTCTTTGGTGTACCAGTCGTGAGATCTTTTATATGCAATGTCCCATAGACAAGGAAGTATATACGACGGCCTTTGGTATACCAGTCATAGGGCACAGGTTGGAACGGGCGAAAACGCTGTCAAATCGGAAAATTAAAGTGTGAATAACAAAACTAAGCCTCTTGAACATAGAAAAACAAAAATGAATGAATGAATGATAGCCTTATTCTGGTTAGGCCTAAAAATTACATTGCGTGTTTTAGGGAACATGCCAAAAATAATTAGGTAGTGTAGGTAGCTTTTTCTTTTTCTTTTTACTATATACTTTCACTCTTTTCACCTGCATATTATTAAAACACAAATTATGGATAAACTTTTTTTAAAGTATGGCCGGTTTACCAGAAACATTTTTTTTTAAAAGGTCTTGCATACCTTATTTTGTGAAGAGTCTTTATCCCTGCAAGTGGCTTGAAATAAGGTGTGAAGAGTCTTTATCCCTGCAAGTGGCTTGAAATAAGGTGTGAAGAGTCTTTATCCCTGCAAGTGGCTTGAAATAAGGTGTGAAGAGTCTTTATCCCTGCAAGTGGCTTGAAATAAGGTGTGAAGAGTCTTTATCCCTGCAAGTGGCTTGAAATAAGGTGTGAAGAGTCTTTATCCCTGCAAGTGGCTTGAAATAAGGTGTGAAGAGTCTTTATCCCTGCAAGTGGCTTGAAATAAGGTGTGAAGAGTCTTTATCCCTGCAAGTGGCTTGAAATAAGGTGTGAAGAGCGCCTGCCAGTCGTACTGTTTAACAAAAGCCTGGCTTCCCTCATTACCCACTAGCTGGGATCTGTGTACGCCTGCCAGGGTGCTGGCTGTATCGCATTGCTTATGTCGTCAAGAGTGTTGACAAGGGTCCTCCTGAATGTCTGTTTAAATAAGCAAAAACACCAATCTGGGGCAAATTTTATGTGTCCAGTAATCAGGAAATTTAAGGTTATTGACCGGTGAAGTCCATGAAGTAGTTAGCACTAAACCAAATAATTTCCAGCAGGGTCAAAGTTCGAGGTGCACCGAACTTTTGATAAAGAAGTTAACACCACAAGTCCTGTGATTGGTTATAAAAGTGAGTGTTGGTTATATAAAAACAAAGAGTTTCATCTGGGTTAAAAATGTATGCAATTTCATCTAGTACCACTGTGTGTGTGTGTGTGGGGGGGGGGGGGGGGGGGGGGCAGTTCTGGGGTTATTTCAGGTGTTATTTTTCTTCTTTTTTTCTTTTTATTACGGTCTTTTTTTTTCTTCAAATATATCAGTTTTGACTTTGATTAGTATTTTCAATATTGTGACAATTTAAAAAAAAAAAAAAAAATTCATTCAGACTTTTGTCTTGCAGCTGTTTCTTTTTAAACACACTAAATTCATAGAATAGTGGGAGGGGAAAACAACAGCAGTCTCAAGATTGGTTTCATCCATGCTAAATTTATTGTTTTATATTTTCACTGTCTGGATTCCCCACTCCACTGTTTAATACAGTAAGTCAAATAATAAAATAATCAGACAGATGAAATAAGGCCTTTATAACTTAGTATCTAGTATATTTTGTGAATTTCAATTCGTAAAATAAAATATAATTATCAAAAGATATATTAACATGTAATTTAACCATCAACCCAGCCTAAAACAATGACACTAAGCACTATTTATCAATATAGTCCATGTGACAGTAGGGTTTGTCGGTATAATTTTGGGTAAGGTATGCATACCTAGGGCTGGAAAATATATGATAGCATTGCAACGGTGGTAGCTTTTGGGTATTATCACGTTTTTCCCGACACTACCCTAAAAATAGATGTTTTTAAAATATGACTAACACAAGGTAAACTGCCTTAATTGTCCCTTCCTATCAGGAGCTATCAGACGAAACAACCGATGACCGTTGCTCAAATCAGCGGTAGGCTAAACATAATGATATTGGTATAGTGGAGAAAGGGTGAATGGTGGCTAGAGAGAATACACCCGCAACAACAACCCAAGATAAAACATGTACCCATGTTCCTTTTTGAAATCACGCCAACTCACATATTAACAAAACAGCACACAAACAACCGGCGATCGTTGGGATCGTTGGTCAAATTGACGGTAAACAGAATGATATTGGTACTGCTAGTGAAAAGGTAAAGGGGGTTAGACACAACATCCCCACATAAAACCTCTTCCAGGCACGTGTGGCACACCCCCTTCACACTTGTGGACGAATATGCACGTGGGTTTTTTTGTGTGTTTGTTTTTATCCTATATAATAAATAAAGATTTTAAAAATCTGTCTTGTGTCTCTTTCCCTCCACCACCCCCAGATACTGAGCTACCCTCCATTAGAGATTGTGCTCCAAACCCCGGATATTGTTACCACGTGTCTGCGTGCACATGTTCCTATCGAAAATCACTCCAACACATTTTTATTTTAACAAAGCAGCTCGCAGACAAAACGATGATGACCTCGATCGTTTGGATCGTTGGTAAATTAGGCCGCAAACAATGATACTGCAGGCGTGTGTGCACAGTGGTGTGCTTCAGGGTCTCCCACCCTGAAATTTCTTTTTTTTTAAATTACGTGGAGCTGGACCGGACCTCCTCTAAAAAAATCTTTAGCCAGTCTAGACAGTCCTTGTTAAATTTTCTGCACAAGTGCCTGTATTGGTACATTGTTTTGTAACCCCCACCCCAATAAACTTAGCTTGCCAGTCTAGACCCCCTCTGCTAACATTCCTTAATGCGCATCTGCATTGGTAGGAAAAAAAGAAAAAAGAACTGAGTTTTGAAAAAAACCTATATAATAATACAAATAAAATGAACATTTTGTTAGCCTCTTGTGACAGTGGTCACGTAGGCAAGTCGCCTGTAAGTTTTTGGGTTCGATTTCAGTTCTTTTCTCTCACTTCTTTTCTCTGGTAACCATAATATTAGCTGACGCAATTTGCACGTGTGTCGGTTTCACAAAATAATGTTATGTTTCAGTTTTATTACTTTAAACTTAATAACAAATTATAAGCATGGTCAATATAATAATAATGAATAGTTTCACGCGTTGGGTGAAGTGCAAACATAATTATTGTTGCAATAGAAAATAAAAAAACTGCCGATTGCTGATTTTTTAAAACATAATTTTTTTCAAAACCGACGTGACAGCTGAAAGTGCTACATTGGTTGGTACTGTATATGGATATTATAATTACATCACCAATAACATTTGTATAATTTTATAAACCCACATGGTAAAGAACTATGAGGAAAAGTACAATATAATAAAATTGCAAGGTAAGTCTATTTTAAAACTTTGTATAGAAAGTGTACATGATGACAGTGTTTAATGCAGATACTATTAACGTATTTCACCTTGTTTTAGGTATTGAATTTATGTTTAAATAAATGTGGTTCATATTGATCAGATGCGTGTCCAACTGGTACGATGTACAGCATGATGGCCGATAAATGTGTTAGATGTCCTCTTGGAACCTCCAGTGTAAGCCGTGTCCTGTTGGCTTGAAAACAATGTTCGATGGGGCAAGAACACAGGACAAATGTGTTGGTTAGTTCCAAATGTCTTGACAATCATTGCATCACATCATGATCTAAGTTATACTTTGTTAGATAATATTTTACTGAATTTGCTATAAATAATGTTAATGATATTTCCAGTTTGAATGACAATGGAGCACAGATATGTTTGTGTTACATATATGGGAGAATATAAACTATATTGCACTGCACACAACAGTGTCGAGAATGTGAAGAATAGTTGTTTGGTCTAACTGCAGCTGTATTCAGACATTAGCCTTACAGATATTTAAAATGACTCCAAAATATCTACTTATGTGATTTTGATTTGTAATTGTGTTTATTATAGAAAGAAAGAAATGTTTTATTTAACGACGCACTCAACACAGACAGGATAGCACAAACCATGGCCTTTGTTGAACCAGTTATGGATCACTGGTCGGTGCAAGTGGTTTATACCTACTACACTCACTCGGGGTTTGGAGTTGGTATCAGGATTAAAAATCCCATGCCTCGACTGGGATCCGAACCCAGTACCTACCAGCCTGTAGACCGATGGCCTAACCACGACCCCACCGAGGCCGGTGTGTGTTTATTATAGAATACATAGGAGATGAGGTTTTGGTTTTAGTGGAATATCCCTTTGAATGATGGCATAGTTATATTCAAAAATTCTTAAATAGTGACAAAAACATATATTGTATTCATTAAAATAATTGCCTCTTTTAGATACTAGACTGCTTGTAACATATATGTAGATTTATAACAATATAGATGTTTACGATATTACATTACTCTCCCCACTAAATACGAAATGAAGCGTGATTTCAGTTCCAGGGCCTTGTCCAGCAGGTCATTACTCTAAAAGCAGCTTTGAGCCATGTAATGCTTGTCCTGTTGGCAAATATCAGCCAAATGCTGGGTCTTCAGCTTGTTTATCCTGTGAACTTGGCAACACAACATCCGGAACTGCCAGCACAAGTGCAAGTTCATGTCAATGTAAGAACTTAACAAAAATTTGATTCAGCACAATCTATATCATCATTTAGTGTCAACTATATAAACTATTCATTGTGGAATGATGATAACAGATTTATAGTGCATCAGTAAAATCATTGTTGGGGTACAACATAATATACTCCAATATTAAATGTCCATGCTTTTGGCTTTCCTAAAGGAATATGTGTATAATCAATAATGTACATAATCTTCTTATACGCTACTTTTACAATATATATATATATGAAACGAAAGGTAATCGTATGATACAATTATTATTTCTAATATATGACATTGACAATATCGAAACACACTCTGGTTATAACCTCTTTTTAGATAGATAGATATAGATATAGATATATATTTGTGTGTGTGTGTGTATGTATGTATGTATGTATATATATATACATACATACATACATACATACATACATACATACATACATACATACATACACACACACACACACACACACACACACACACACACATATATATATTTTGGTATTTTTGGGTATCGTCAATATAATTATATTAAGAATAAAAATTGTATTATTGCAAGCCCCTTTATCATATAATCTGAAGCTGATGGTATACACACACACACACACACACACACACACACACACACACACACACACATATATATATATATATATATATATATACACACACATACACATATATATATATACAGACCTCGTTACAACGACCATCGTTACTACATATGTACACCATCCGACTACAAATTGTCGGGAACAAACGTACATCATTGTTATTCTGTTCATTACACCAGAATTCACACCTTTCGACACCGACAGAGCGAAATAGGATGTCTGAAAACACCTCTTTACAACGACATAACATAATGACAGATACAGTAGCACGTTGGCAGTACACACACAGCCACTTAGAATCCTTTATTTTGCAGTGAGCCGACTGTCACATGCTGTCCGAACTACCGATGTCTGCGAAATCTGTAGACATGTATTGCCTTTGCAAATAAACCTTTAGTTAATCATATGTGTACGTGTATTTGTTGTTTTCAATAATATTTGTGTAACATCTTCCACAGATAGACATACAAAAATAACACTTACACTTGACAAATATATATATTCTGACAACAGCACAACATGACACGACACAGACGTAAGACAGTCCCTACAAGAAATGAATTAACACGTGATCTCGGGAGACTTTGTTGTACAACCGAGGGAGTAGCTAATTGTATTTAACTTCAATATATTACATTCCTCCCTTCCAGTTCACTGTTACTGTGAATTAGACAAAAACACATTACAAATTATTGTCCATGTTATACTTCAATGTTCATAAAATTTAAAGTGAACTGTTAATTATATTTATCTTGTAAATCAGAATGTTCAATGTTCAAAACAAATGTTCTTGTTTCCTGTTAACTATGAACATGTTCTAAACATTAATAACGTGTTTACACAAAACATTAACCTCCACTATAATGAGGAACTATGTGCTCCTTGCAACTGACCAAGGGATTATTATGCCCTTTTTCACACAGGTCATTGCATTTACCCTATTTAACAAAATCTTTGAGATGTGTTGGTAGACGCCTTTCACGAACAGGATAACGTCTCTCTTGCACATCAGGAGTGCCAACTACCAGATTCTGAGCTACTGGAACAGAAATTGGTATAGCTTCTGATGAAGATGCAGTTTCAATAACATCATTGGAAACTTTGTCCCCTTCAGTCTCAATCAAAGGAATAAATGATTGTATTGGTACTTCAGGTATCATTTCTTGAACCCATTCAGAAACACAACTCGGAAACTGATTATCATCGTGATCTGTTCGACACCTGACATGATCTTGATGACGACGGATGATACGATTATCATGATCTAACCTGACACGAAATGATACTGGTCCAGATTTTTCCACAATAACACCTGATACCCATTCGGGTTTTCCCCTGAAATTTCGAATATAAATATGTTCACCGATTCCGAAATTTCGAACACGAGAATGTTGATCATGTGTTTTCTTTTGATACTGTTGTCTCCGTTGTACTTTCTGTGTTAAATTTGGATGTAACAAATCTAAGTGACTGCGAAGCTGTCGACCCATCAAAAGTTGAGCGGGTGATTGTCCAGTTGTACCTTGTGGAGCATTCCGATAGCTTAGCAAAAAACGAGCCAATTTCGTTTTAAGACTTCCTTCATTTTATTAAAGCTTGTTTTAAAAGTGTACTGCCCTCTCAGCCAAACCGTTAGACGCTGGATGGTAAGGAGCGGATGTGATATGTTGAATTCCATTTCTTTCACAAAATCCTTTGAATTCCATACTTGTGAATGACGTACCATTATCACTCACAATGACTTGTGGCAATCCATGATTACTAAATGAAATGCGTAACATGTCCATTGTAGTTTGAGAACTTGTAGATGCTACAGGATATATGTCCAACCATTTAGAATGAGCATCCACAATTATGAGCCACAAGGTACAAATGATTGTGAAATGGTCCTGCATGATCCACATGAATTCTTGACCATGGTCGTTCTGGCCACTCCCATGGATGAAGTGGAGATTTAGGGGGAGATTTTTGATTTAACTGACAAGTATGACATAATCTTACTGTCTCTTCAATTTCTTGATCCATTTTTGGCCACCAAATCAAGCTTCTAGCCATTCCTTTCATTTTAGTCATTCCAGGAAGAGTTGTATGAAGTTCTTTCAGTACTCTCTCTCGTCCTTGAGGTGGAACAATTATTCTTGATCCCCAAAGCAAACATCCATCTTGTGTACTAATTTCATCTTTACGTCTGAAATACGATTGCAATTCATCGTGTGTACAAATCTTTGGCCACCCTTTCTGGGTATATAGCAAAACTTTGGACAAAACTGGATCAGAACGAGTCCACATTTTTATTTGTTTAGCATCAAGTGGTGTTGATTCCAAACGTTCCAACATGAGAATTTCCTCCCCTAGCAAAGGAACTGTCTCTGGAAAATAAGGTAACTGTAATCTGCTAAGTGCATCACTATTTTCATTTTCTTTGCCACTTTTGTATTCTAAATGATAGTCATATGCTGCTAATGTCAAAGCCCAACGCTGTAGACGTGCAGATGCCATGGATGGTATACCCTTGTTCTCACCAAGAAGACCAAGCAAAGGCTTATGATCAGTTGTGATCTTAAAACTTCTGCCATACAGATATTGATAAAATTTCTTAACTCCAAATATCATTGCTAATCCTTCTTTGTCTAGCTGTGAATAGTTCTTTTCAGCAGGAGCAAGTGTTCTTGAAGCGTATCCAATTGGTCTCTCATCACCGTTTTCCATCACATGAGACAAAACTGCCCCAACTCCGTAAGGAGAAGTGTTGCATGATAAAATCATTTTTTTCTCCAGATCATAATGTACCAATAAAGTATCTGAACATAGCAAACGTTTATATGAATCAAACACTTGTTGTTGTTTTGACGACCACCTCCACACCATATTTTTCTTCAGCAAATCATATAGCGGAGCTAACATCGATGACAAGTTTGGAAGATACCTGTGATAGTAGTTGACTAAACCAAGGTAGGCTTTTAACTCTGTAATGTTTGTAGGCACAGGAGCATCATGAACAGCTTTAACTTTGGCTTCACATGGTTGAATACCTTGTTCCCTGATTACATGTCCAAGTACCATCATTTTCTCTGCCATGAACTGACATTTGCTTCTTTTTAAACGTAAACCAGACTGTGAAAGTTTCTCCAAAACTTTGGATACGTTTTCCAAATGTTCATCATCATTTGAACCTGTTATTATCAAATTGTCCAAGTATGCCACAAAATTTGGTATGTTATGAAACAAACATTCCATGGTACATTGAAAAATTCCTGGAGATGATGAAACGCCATATGGAAGACACTGATAATGATAGAGTACCCTATGTGTATTTATTGTTACATATTCACTTGAAACATCATCCAAAAGTAGTTCATAAGCATGACTCAAATCAAGTTCAGTGTATTTCTGTCCACCACCTAACTTAGCATAAAGATCATCCACCTTTGGTATTGGATAAGAATCCACTTTACAAGCCTTGTTAATTGTCATCTTATAGTCACCATAAATTCTTACTGTAGAATCAGATTTCACAACTGGAACAATTGGTGTAGCCCAATCTGAAAATTCAACCGGTTTGATAGTCCCTTGAGCTTCTGATTGCTCCAATTCAACTTCAATTCCCTCACGTAGTGCATACGGAACTGGACGACTTTTCATAAACACTGGTGTGACACCTTCCTTTAGGTAAATTGTAGCCTTTTTCCCTGTCAGTGCACCAAGTTCATCTTTAAATAAATGATCATATTTCTGAAGAAGTTCATTCAGTGCAGTATGATTTGTAGATGAAACTTTATTTATGCCAAATTTGTTTTGAATTTTTCCCCAATTCAAACGAATCTCGTGCAACCAGTTCCTGCCCATCAAGGTTGGACCGTGAGCAACTACCAATAATGGCAATGTTTTTTCTTGATTCTGATATTGAACAGAAACATCAATCACTCCCAGTGGAATAATTTTCTCACCTGTGAAAGTAAGTAATATAGCTTTGGATTTTCTCAATGGAGAATTAATTTTCAACAACCTAAACGTGTCTTCATTGATCACAGAAACGGATGCGCCCGTGTAAATTTCCATATCAATTTTCTGACCTTGAATTATGAATGATTCTTGTATTTGAGAAGAAGCTTTCTTCTTACCATCAAGTGTATACATAGAATAACATTCTTCTTCCTCCCCTTCATCTTGAAGTACACGAGTTTTAGAATTAAATTTCCTTGAAGGCTGCTGCATTTTGTCTAATTTTGTTGAACTAACTTGACTGTATTGTTTTGCACGACACACTGGTTTAATGTGACCTTTCTTACCACAATGATTACAAGTTGCATTTTTAAACCAACAATCATCTGGACTATGTTTTCTACCACATCGAAAACAAACAGTTTGTGTCTTTGATCTGTCAAAATTACGTTTTTGCAATTTATGAACAGTGGAAACACCAGCTAAATTGGCATGCGCTGTTTGAGAAATATCATGAACATTTTTTGTTGCAGTTTCCATCGCTAATGATGTATCTAAAGCCATTTTGAAAGTTAAGTTTCCATCTTGTAACAACCGTTGTTGAATTCTGTCATTGTTTATGCCTGCTACCAGTCTATCGCGTAGATTGTCGTTTAGCTGTGCACCATACTCACATTTCGCTGCAATACTGCGTAGTTCACTCTCAAAAGCAGATACCGATTCGTTACTTCGTCGCAAACGTGTGTTGAATTTACATCTTCGAACAATAATGTTTGGTTTTGGACACAAATGATCTTGAATTAATTTTGTCAACTGCGCGTATATTTTATCACCTGGAAGTTCCGGAACACACAAGTTATGCATCAATTCATAAGTTTCAGCACCAACCAAGCTCAAAAGAATAGATTTCTTTTTATGCGCATTGTCAATTTCGTTAGCATCAAAATAATGACCTAAACGTTCAACATACTGAGTCCAATCATCTTTTAAATTAAATTCACTTATCTTGCCGTAAGTAGCCATTTACAAATATCTTCGGCATTCCGTGCATGGGGCGCGTGCAATGTCACGTGACTTAAAATTGTTTTTTTCTTCGAACAAAAATGTTGCACTTCAAGTTAGTCGAAGAAAGTCAAAAATTAATTTCAATGCACAAAATCCTGTCCTCGTCGCCAATTTGTAACATCTTCCACAAATAGACATATAAAAATAACACTTACACTTGACAAATATATATATTCTGACAACAGCACAACATGACACGACACAGACGTAAGACAGTCATTGCAAGACGAACATGGTCGTTGTAACGAGGTCTGACTGATATATATATCTGTGTGTGTGTGTGTGTGTGTGTGTGTGTGTGTGTGTGTGTGTGTGTGTGTGTGTGTGAAATAAAGCTATTTAAACATTGATGCTTTCTCATTGTTGTGATTCATTTTTCTTGCAAGCATTTCATGTGATCGTGAACGGGCCAGTGAAAATATTATCAAAACATGGACTTGACGCAAATACAGATGACTGGACCATTTCAATGTGGCTGTCGACAAGATCCGCTGAAGGAAGCATTGGAATCAAGCAACCTTATGGAACACTTCCGTTCAAACTGACTTTTGGACAAACATCTTCACTCAGTCTCTTGGGGTAATTATTTGAATAAGCCAATACGTCCGTCTATGTTGGGTCGTATTATGGCATGGTGTTGTCCATCTGTCAATATGTCCGTTTGTACATCCGTATGTTAACCTTTTCTTTTCCAGACCACATCTTGCGTACAGATGCATATAGGGTAATCAAACCTCACATGTAGGAACAACGTGGGATGGTGGTGTGTCGCGTACTATTGTTATGTCATTGTGACTTACATTTCACAGTCTACTGCCCTTAACAGTAAATCCTTGTCCGGACCATATCTTGCATACAGGACCATCCAACCTCAGATGTAGGAACAACTTGGGAGAGCAGTGTGTCGCACACTAATATTAAGTCAGTGTGACCTATTTTTCACAATCTACTGCACATAACAGTAAATCCTTGCCTGGATCATATCTTGCATACAGGACCATCAAACCTCACATGTAGGAACAACATGGGATGGCGGTGTGTCGCATACTATTACTAGGTCTCTGTGACCTTCTTTTCACAATCTACAGCACGTTTCACAGTCCACTGCACATAACAGTAAATCCTTGTCCGGACCATATCTTGCATACAGGACCATCAAACCTCACAAGTAGGAAACTTACCACTCGGACCACAAGCATTTTGGATAGCATACATGTGATTAAACAGCTGGCAACAGTGAAGGTTTGCTACTTTTAGTATTTAAAATGTTCTATTATATTTCTTCAACTTTATTGCTAATACTAATACTAAAGAAATCACAATTTGTCCAGAATTTGTTACTTGTCCTAGTTATTAGAATATAATTACTCTTCCAGTATGCAATTCAGCACCAATAATACATATGCTAATTTCTCGTTTATGTATGAGACGTGTAACATTAGTTGGAACAAGACAAAGTAAAAGTTCAATTGAGTATATAACTACTTCTATAAGTGAATAGTTTCATTTTGCATAAAATACAAGTATGTATGTTACAATGAGAATGAACGTGTATGTATGTGTGCTTGTGTCTTTGTATGGATACATTTATTAACACTATATGCATACATAATCTACATCATGGAAAATATATGTGAATTATCCATGTTTTGATCATACAGATTGACTGTATCTGACATGAACATGTCCACATCCAGATGGATCCATGTATCCATCGTGTATAAACATGGAGCCAGCACAGTGACCGTCTATAAAAATGGAGTTGCCGATAGCCCGAGAACCACGGCATCAGTTCCATCACCGGTTTTCAGATCTGGATCAAAACTAAAAGTCAATTTAAAAACAAAGAGCGGTATGCCCAACAGAATTATGCAATGCTTATTCTTGCAATTCTTCTGTTTTAGCTTTTGATGTATTTCCTATTTATATTTATGTAAAACAAACAACATGTGGGCCAGGATATCAACTGAGTTCAAGCACATCAATGACTTCATAATAGTTCATGTATTAAAACCATTTTACACAAAACTAGCCTTATATGTTCTATAACGATGTCCAAGTACAATTGTAATAGCTTTTCCTGATGGAAATAACTTGTAAAAATAATAAGTGAAGTATACTTGACTTCTACCAAAATATAGGTAACTTACCTATATAATGGTATAAGTGAAGTATCAGTGTGTATAAGTGTAAATGAAAAGATACTTCACTGATACTCCACACAGGGAATAATTTGTACAGAAAAAAAATGGTTAGCAGTTGCTGCTAATCATTTTGTGATTTGATTAGCACATTTGTAAATTTAATTAGCAGTTTCCACGTAGGCTCAAGCATGTAAGTTATGGACAGCACAATGAATCCCTTCAGAGCCCAAGAGATTTTGTGATCTACATGTCTTCAGGATGTATTCTAAGCAATAAGATATACTGCGGAGTGTGAATAAAATTAAGGTACACATCAAATGATAATTTATTAAATCATCATTTGATGTGTACCTTAATAAAATGATTCGTGTACCTTGATTGAAAGTTCCAGTGTTATCAGTTTTGATGTACATGAGGTATTAGAGGACGTATCCACTTCTCCCTTTGGTCAATTTCGCGAATCCACGCGTTTACCGTTGACAAATTAACAACCATTTTGATCCATGTTTTGCACAAGTGACGTCAGCACAAAAGTTATTTTTAGAACACAGAAAGTCAGCTACCGGTATTAATTCCGAGTTTTACCGAATACACGTGACGTCATTGAAATTTCGATTGAATACTGAATGTGACATTCTAACATTGAATTATTCAAGCCGAACTTTGCCAATTGAAAGAGTGAAAAAAACACGATGGTAATTTTGCTACAACCGCGAAAACTATTAGATTATTTGGTTTGCAGTAACAGCGATCCATAGTGCGAAATTGGTTCGCTCGTGAGCTAGAATGACTAGCAAACTGCGATGCGAACCCCAAAAAATTATTCCCTGCCACATATATTACACATCTAAGTGGTTTATCAGTGGTATAAGTGAACTGGAGTTGGATATTTTTCTTGTTGTTTCAATAAGTGAAACTTAAGAGAAATATTAGTTTCGAGATAGTCCTTTTGCAAAGAAAATGATGTGTTCCAAATGAACGAGGGAAAAACTAAGTCCAAAACATTTTCATGGTTATTTTTTTTTAATTCATAACTTCTCACAGGATTTATCAAATTCAGTGAGAACAGTGGCTAAACAACCAAACATACATGTTACATATTTTGATAGTATTTCCAATAATTAATTTTTTTTATTAATATTAATACACATAATGTTATATAATTATAATTATCCCATACTACCTCCTCAATTAAATATACCCTCCCCACCCACCACCAGTCACAATAAATATCTGTAAAATTGTAGCAGCAGGGCACGGGGGAGGTGAGCTCCATTCCAATGTTTATTACAGTATGGATTTATTTTATCTATTAATGGTAATTTGTATTTACATCTAAAAATAGTTAATTAACTGTAACTTTGGTATAGTGGGTTAGGGGTTTGTGGATGTGTGTGGTTGAATCCTACCTGTTAGAACTGGAAAAGGAAAACAAATCAAGCAAAAAACCTCAAGAAAAATAAAGACAACAACAATGACATCAAGAATTCAGATAGAACAAGAGATTATTATAAGAGATGCAGAATCCTGAGATTAATAGGCTTGCCATCTTAGACAGTATGGTGCAACTTCAAAAGGACTTAATTTAGACACCACTGTGTGGACTCCAGACAGTAGGAGGAAACCAAAAGTAGAGAAACAAAATGGCAGCGCGTGAACATTTCTTTGTGCACATGTGTTTTGTTACGACTATACCTCTTGTACTTGGAACATGTCTATAATACAGGGAAACTAATTTGGTAAGTATCTGAATACATATAGCACCTATTTTTCTATTTTAACAGTTCATGTTTTTTTTCTTCAAAACCATGCATTACAACCATTGTTGGATTTTTAAATCAGACATTTTAAAAAGATAAAAATCCTTTGTCTAATAAATTATCTTTATTTATGTGAATGCATGTGGATAGGCATTTCATTCAGTAAATACAACTATACTAAAAGTTCAAACTAGTGCTGATTATAGTTATTTTGTCACATAAAGGTTTGGTGTTGTTGTTCTGTTGTTTTGTTTTGGGCAAGATCAAGCAAAATGCCACATTTGAGAAAATTAATTATTTGTGAATTCAGTAACTTGTGTAGTATGACCAGAAAGCTATGTATGTCTATTTTCCTAAACTGTTTACAGTTCTTACATACATCTAGCCGTTCATAAGTTATGCCCATTTTAGCAAATCATATTTTAGACTTCAACAAAGGGTAACGTATGGGCAAAAATGTATACGTTTTTTAGACAGTACTAAACAGTAAAACATTATCTAGAATACATATTAAACAACTTTAACTTGTAAATATACTTTACTTTACATATTTAGCTAAATGTTTTTACATTAAAATATTATAAGTAATTAGTAGTAATTAATTAAAATATACACTTGTGCTGTCCCTAGGGCCGTTACCAAAAAAACACATGATTGTTTTTGTTATGTCAAGGCACATTTTAAAGGGTTTTTTTTAATCCATATGATAATTAATAGCTTGGGATTATTAATAAGTTATAATTTAAAAAAAATTAATTATCTAATTTTAATCATTGTAACCAATTAAAACCTATCCCTCTGTTACCAGTAATGGAGGAACATTTGTGCCATTGTACATTAAAACGGTTTGTGTGATAAAACCAACTTGACAAACATATGTACATGTATATTTATTTTGATTAAATGAACTAAAATAATTTATGTAACTTCTTCAATTCACAAACACTGCAAGTCTGTAGATATCACCTTACAAAGGGATTACAGAGCTCCACTAATTCCCTTACGGAAATAACTTATACAAACTTATACTTTACATATACACCACTTATAAGTGGCCTATAAGTTACCCATATATTGGTATAAGTGAAGTATCAGTGTGTATAAGTATAAGTGAAAAGAATGGTTAACTGATACATCACTGATACTCCACATATATTTCACCTATAAGTGGTTTATCAGTGGTATAAGTGAACTGGAATTAAGACATTTTTTTTTTGTTTCTATAAGTGAAATATAAGTGAACAATTACCGGTAGTTTGGAAATAGTCTTTTTGCAAAGGAAATGATGTGTTCCAAATGAACAGGGAAAAAACTAAGTCCAAAATATTTTCATGGTTATTTTTTAAAAATTCATAACTTCTCATAGGATTTATCAAATTCATTGGGAACAGTGGCTAAACAACCAAACATACATGTAACAGAATTTCATAGTATTTCCAGTGATAATATTTTTTTTATTAATATTAATATTAATACACATGATGCTATATGGTTATAATTATCCCATGCTACCTCCTCACTTAAATAGACCCTCCAGACTCACCACCTGTCACAATAAATATCTGTAAAATTGTAGTGGCAGGGCAGAGGGTGTGTGTGTGTGTGTGTGTGTGTGTGGAGGTGAGCTCCATTTCAGTGTGTTTATTACAGCATGGATTTATTTTATTTATTAATGGTAATTTGTATTTACATATAAAAAAGTTAATTAACTAAAAAAAACAAAAAAACAAAAAACCCACAAGAAAAACAAAGACAACAACAATGACATCAGGAATTCAGATAGAACAAGGGATTATTATGAGAGGTGCAAAATCCTGAGATTAATAGTCTTGCCATCTTAGGCAGTATGGTGCAACTTCAAAAGGACTTAATTCAGACACCACTGTGTGGGTCTCCAGCCAGTAGGAGGAAACCCAAAGAAGAAAACCAAAATGGCGGCACCTGGACATTTTCTTTGTGCACATGTGTTTAGTTAAGACTATACCTCATGTCCGTGGAACAAGTCTATCATACAGGAAAACTAATTTGGTAAGTATCTGACTACATGTAGCACCTATTTTTTTATTTTAACAGTTCATTTAAAAGCCATGCATTACAATCATTGCTGGATTTTCAAATAGACAAAATGGCGGCATTCCTTTGTTTGATAAATTCTCTTTATTTATGTTAATGCATGTGCATAAACATTTCATTTAGTGAATACAACTATACTAAAAGTTCAAACTAGTGCTGATTATAGTTATTTTGTCACACAAAGGTTTGGTGGTGTTGTTTACATTTAAATATTATAAGTAATTAGTAGTAATTAATTAAAATATACTTGTGGTTTCTCTCTGTTACCAACAAACATGATTTTTCTTTCTTTTTTTGTCAAAGCAAATTTTAAAGTTTTTAAATCCATATGATCAATTAATAGCTTGGAAGTATTAATAAGTTATCATTTTTAATTATATAATTTTGATCATTGTGACCTGTCCCTCTATTTCCGGTAATGGAGGAACATTTGTGCCATTGTACAAATTAAAACAGTTTATGTGATAAAACCAACTTGAAAAGCATCATATATATTGTAACGGGCCTTCCCTTATCCAACAACACTGAATAATACAAGTAGCGTGTGTTCAGTAAATTAAAGTTGGCCTCATCACAATAGATACACACTTCGGATCTAAGGCGTTGTTAACCCGGTATAAAGTTAACTTAAGATCCCATCAAGAAAACAGTGAAGACTAATATCGAATCTAAATAAAAGAATAAGTCATGTGAACACACAAGATCTTTTATTTATAAGTAGAAAGAAGAAACCAAATGATAATCCAAAAGAAATGTTCAATCACCAAACAGACGCGAATGTTTATAATTTGCTGTTTATTTAATCCGTAGAAGAAAATATCAAAGTTCACAGCATATTCTAAAGGCAAGTTATGTTTATTGTTAGAGTTGACAGCTCGCAGAACGGTATCGCCAATCCGACGATTCCGCTGTAAGGAAATCTTATCTCTTGAAGAGGAGTGGACAGGTCACATAACGGCATCGTTTCCCCCGACTCCGACTCACGAAAACGAACGACTTCACCCGAATGATATTTGACGACTCCGTTGAACGGCTTCGTTGAACGAATACACTCGCGAAATCACCTCACGATATCACTGAGCGAACTCATTGCCGACGGTTCCGTTAACCAAACGGTCTCGTCAAACGAACCACTCCATTAAGAAATGGCTTCGTCACACAAACGGTCGTATCAAACGAACAACTTCGTAGAATCACGAATCAAACACATTTCTCATCAAACGACGTCGTCCGACGACTCCGTGGAACGAACGATTTAGGAAAACGAAACAGAAACTATTTGCACACTTATATCCAATTTGACGTGAGGAGAAGAAGCGTAGTTCTCCTCCCTGAATCACAATATTGTTGGTCTTTATATAACCTCTACCAGGATTGGAATCTTGTTGACCAGTAACAATTAACTACGCATTGGAAATAAACTGCGTCTTGAAAACCACATGTATTTTAGGAATGTCGGTAAACACAATTAGTTCAGACAGAAATATAGCCTTGTTTTCAAAATACAGTTCCACCTGGTATCCATAAAACTTTACGCCCACACCAACATAAAATACAAATAAGCTAATTAAATTGTTATCAACATGGGTTCGTTTCATTACCCACGCCTCCGACTATATCTCGTCCCCGAGATAAATAATGTCACGCTACCAAATTCTTATCAAATGTTTAAACAAATAAACTGCTATAAAGCTTACGAATTAAAATAGAAATATTTAGTAAATGATAAATTAATATAATCCATGAAATACAAAAGTACAAAACACGACACGACACCACAAAACGCTAATTACACCGTTCTATGCTTATAAGAAAAACATAAAAATCTATCATTATAAAAACTAATAAAAGAAATATCTATGGTTATAATAACTAATTAAAAAGTACAACGTAATATGAAAAAAATACACTTCTATAAGTCTGGATGGAATGTCCACCATGTCTGGGTGTGGGTGTGCTTTATCCACGTCCCTGGTGTTGGGATCTCGGCTGGTGTTGGGATCTCAATTGGTGTTGGGATTTCGGCTGGTGTTGGAATTTCGGCTGGTGTTGGGATCTTGGGGCTGTCATCGGTCTGCGTATCAGCTGGTGTCGTGACTATGTCCAACGTTTGGGTTTCCACTGAAATCCCATTAACCTCCGCTTCTGACGAAATATCACTGAACCAATTACTTCCTGCACCCGTTTTGGCATTTCGTGGATAGGAATCGGTTGGGACTATACTAGGAGATCCAGACGAACTAGGACTGTTGGACGAAGTATTAAAGTTTTCGGTAAGAGAAGTATTTTTCTCAGTGGTCTCGGATTTTTTTCGAATTTGATGAAGATGACGAAATCAATGGCACCACCTGACTACATACAACACCCGAAATTGGTGATGCGGTGTCCTCCAAAATTTCAGGAACCGCAGACGTCACCGTTGCGGGCGCATTGGAAATGCGGGCCACAGTGACAGTTCGCGGCCCTACCCACACCGAAGAACGTCTTCTCACCTCCCGTTCTACGACTTGGTTAGGAGAACGGCTCTGACGTCTAGAACTTCGGAGTGGCTCGCAACGTCCAACAGTCATCGGTGTTAATTCCAACGAGGGCATAACTCCATGGCTATTTTTACAATGTTTTTTTAAATCCCAATGTCTTGACGTTCGATACGGACAGTACTGACATTCCAGAGGTTTCCCATGCTCTTTTTCATAGTGCCGTAACATTTCTTCTGCTGAAGCAACAAACCGACAAATGGAACAAAAAATCATGCTAGTTTTCTTCAATAAAATTATCTGAAAACTAACAGTGTTCACACATGTATTTCTGTTTTACACAAACATTGCAATTTAATACATGAGATAGTCTGAGACCCATTTCGGACACCGGTTAGTTCTTCTAGGTCGTGACCCGCGGTCATCAAACTTCCTGTTTTCCATCTCCGGCACACCTGCCTCCAACACATTTTCTCTTTCAACATTAGGTTCGGTACCAGGCACAATTATAGAGGGGGGCGGTTCTTCTGATATTAACTGATCGTCAAATGTTACTGTATGGTTTCTATTTTCTTCAGTCTGTCCGTTTGTCCGTTCATCTACTGCTTCCGGTTCAAGTCTTTGATGACAAGGTTTCAGTCTGTCTACATGTACTGTATACGATTTTCTTCCTTTTTCAATAACATACACAACATCAGTAAGTCGTCGCAACACCTTATATGGCCCCTGCCAATATCTCTGAAGTTTTGGCGAAATTCCCGGACGTTTCTGTGGTGTATAAAGCCATACTAATTCACCAACAACGAACTTTTGAGTATGTAACTTGGTATCGTACAATCTTTTCTGACGCTGTAAGCTATTCTTGCAATTTCCCCTCGCAATTTCATGAACCTTGTGCAGTTTATCTTCTAAGTTGGCGACATACGGAGCATATACAACAGGATCACCACCAGGTGGAATACCAGCCTCAATTTCTATTGGGAGAGTAGTTTCTCGCCCAAACATCAAATAATTTGGAGTATATCCCGTAGATTCGTGCTCTGCTGCCCTGTACGCCATACACACTAACTGAAGATGACTATCCCAATCACGCTGATTATCCTGGACATACGCACTTAACATAGCCTCTATGGTTCGATTCATCCTTTCAACCATACCATCAGACTGAGGATGAAATGGCGTAGTTCTCGTTTTATGAATGTCCAGCAAGCCACACAACTCTTGGAACAAGCGTGATTCAAACTGGCGTCCTTGATCTGTGTGTACAATTCTTGGTAATCCAAAACGACTGATCACATTTTGTACAAAAGCATGTGCGACAGTTTTAGCTTCCATATCTGGCAATGGTAAAGCTTCCACCCATTTTGTAAAATAATCCTGTACCACCAAAATGTATACGTTTCCATCATCCGATCTCGGCAAGGGTCCCAACAAATCCATCGCAACCCTCTCCATAGGCTCACCCGCACCAGTCAGTTGTAACGGAGCCCGTCTCCGTCTCCCAAATGATTTTCTTTGTGCACATTTTGCACAAGTTGCACACCAATAGCGCACGTCGCGCTGTAGTCCCACCCAGTAAAAATGTTGTCTTACCTTGCTCTGAGTTTTTGTCCTGCCCAAATGCCCTCCAGCAGGAGCTTCATGACACTGCCTCATTATTTCTTCTTTCACTGGAACAATGAACTGCTCCATTTCTGTTACACCATCTTTGTGAATCCATTGACGATACAATAAATCATCCCTAACATCCATCCTTTCAAACTGCGACCAGTAGGCCTTCAGTGTACTGCTATGCATTGACACCTTATCCCATCCAGGTCGAGTTCCATCACGAATCCACCCTTTAACTAGCACAATGTCAGGATCGGCTGCTTGGGCGTCCCTCAGCTCAGTCGATACCTGTACGAATCGTACGGCACTAGAACCTACATCAGATACGAGAATTCCGCCTAGCGGTTGTCTCTGCAGCTTCAGCTGTTGCCTCCCCCGGCGATCTACAGCACTGCTCCAATGATCTTGGGTCCTCTTCCCATCGTACATTCGCTCCTCATCCAAACGTCCACACTGACCACACGGTAATCTCGACATGGCATCCGCATTTCCATGCGAACGGCCAGCTCGGTGATGTATCTCAAAATCAAACGTTGACAATACATCTAACCACCTTGCTAGTTGTCCCGATGGCTCTTTAAACCTCATCAGCCAACATAAAATACAAATAAGCTAATTAAATTGTTATCAACATGGGTTCGTTTCAATATATACTCTTCAAAAGAAGAAACGCAAAACCACATTGTCGTAACATTTGGAGAATTGATTTAATTATTGAATGGTGAGTCCGATAATTACCAAATGTTGCAGGATTGTTCACAATTCACTCTAGTCCATTGTGAGTAAGTGATAGGACACACCACCAAGGTCAAGGTCATCTGGAGTCAATACCGGGTGTGGCCTCCGCGTGTGTTGATAACTGCCTGGCACCGCCTGCCCATTGAAGCAACCAGAGTACGGATGACGTCCCGGGGGATGGTGGCCCACTCGGCCTGCAAGGCTGCTGCCAGCTCGGGCAGGGTCTGGGGCTGTGGTTGTCACTGTCGGAGACGTCGGTCCAACTCGTCCCATAGATGCTCAATTGGGTTCAAATCCGGTGATGTCGATGGCCAAGGAAGGACATTAATGTTGTTGTTCTGTAGGAAAGCCGTTGTGAGACGTGCTGTGTGAGGCCTGGCGTTGTCATGTTGGAACACTGCGTTGGCGTTGGCCATAACTGGAACGATGTGTGGCCGGAGGATCTGGTCAATGTAGCCCTGTGCATTCAGGTTGCCCTGCACGTGGACCAGGTCAGTTCTGCCAGTGTGTGAGATGGCTGCCCACACCATGACACTACCCCCGCCGCCGAATCTGTCCACTTCCTGCACGCAGTTTGTCGCATAACGTTCACCACGACGCCTATACACGCGACATCTTCCATCATGACGACGGAGCAGAAATCGGGACTCGTCGCTGAACCACACCTGTCTCCATCGCAGTTGAGGCCATTGTCGATGAATCTGGCACCACTGCAGTCGGAGTCGACGGTGTTGTGGTGTTAAGATGACACCTCGAACTGGACGTCTGGCACGAATTCCTACCTCACGTAGGCGGTTGCGTACGGTCTGGTCGGATATCCTGCGCAAACCTGGTATTGCTGCGGCTGTGGAGGTGGCAGTAGTCAATCGTTCCCGAAGGTGGCGTACCCGGATGTAGCGGTCCTGCCCGGGGGTAGTGACCCGTGGTCGACCGGATCTAGGGAGGTCACGTGTTGATCCATGTTGCTGGTAACGGTCCCACAGTCTGGAGATGGTTCTTGGGGACACATGGAATGCCCTGGCAACGACCGTTCTGGATTCGCCTGCGTCTAGTCGGCCGATGGCATTGTTTCTCTGCGGTTCACTGAGACGTGGCATGTCCTGGATTGTCAACTGTCGGCCAGATACAGAGGCCAGGCAAGCGAACACCCTGCACTTTTATACTGTCGGTGTTCATGTTGCACGTGCAGACAACGCACGTGCAGTGGTGACATGGTTTGCACGTGGCTGCGTTTTTGCGAATATTCACATTTTGGAACTTTATTGTACAGTAGCTGCGTTTTATCGAATGTAACCGTGGGAATGTGTTTGGGACATGCAATGACCTTATATTCACAAAGCATGAACCGGTAGGAAACATAAAATCGGAGTTATAACCCATTTGTACCCTTTTGCGTTTCTTTTTTTGAAGAGTATATATGTATTTTGATTAAATGAACTAAAATAATTTATGTAATGTTCATCAACTTCTGGAATTCACAAACACTGGAAGTCTTCAGATATCACCTTACAAAGGGATTACATAGCTCCACTAATTGGGGCAATAAAATGTCTATAGGAGAATGGGAGTTATCACCTGATTACTTTGTACCTGTCTTATAAAAAGGATGTGTATCTCTACTTCTGGCAGACTGGGAGTAATTAATTTACTTCACACAGTGCTAATTAAAAGTCCATGGGAAATGGGGGGCAGTTGTAATGACTGACATTTTAAACAGTAACATGAAAAATATTTGTTAGCTTTTATGTTTGCTTAATACACATATTAATTTTTATAAGCCCAATCATTGCATGTTAATATCATTTACAGTAAACTTTTCTAAAGTCAAAATACCTATTGTTTGTTCAGAAAAATAAAGATGCTACAGAGAACACCAAAAGAAAAACCTAGTGTCATCATATTTTTTACAAAATGCACAATTAAAATGGATGTTTTCATTTATTCACCAATTATCTCCAGATACATACATGTTGTAATGGTTCATGTACTGAACAAATCAGTCTGACTGATGTTTTATTAAAGTTGATCATCCAGCTTTAATATCCTCAACATGCACATACAAATACACAAAACTTTACCATTTGGATTATGGAAACATATATAATCAGTTGAATCAGAGAAATTTATAAACAGTTATTTGCATGATTCTTTCTAGTAGTTTCCAAAACTTAAGAGATTAAAAACATATGTATATACATGTATGTATTTTATTTTCTGGTTTCTTCTTAATTAAAATTAAAGTTCAACATTGAATATTTCAGTCTGTTTTAATACAAAAATTAACGTTTATCCTAGATATTTGATTGAATATTTTTTTAAACAATTATTTTCAGAAGTAAAATTGAAAATTTAACTGAAAATTGTTTTTTTTCCTGAAGTTTTGATTCCCCACATCTGAAACTTGGTAGGCTATGATTCTCTAACTTAGTCTTTAAAAACTAATAGAAAGAACTAAATGTTTACATTAAACAATTACTAATTACACTGTACATGTACATAGCAGATCTATCCAGACTATATAAAATATTTTTTTCTTTTAAATTGTTTTGCAGAATCCCATCTGAATGTTGGATGACATATATCAAGATGGCACTGAACAGGACATAACTGAAGAAAAGGGATGTGAGAGAATCCAATCTAACATTTAAAAATAAATATACATTTATATTATTTATCAAATATTTCTTTGCATATACTGTTCAGATATATTAGTGGGTCACTTCGGGAAGAATGAAACACCACTTTGTTAAGACTATTATGCTTCAATTTTTATGTCTTGCTGACAGTTTACAGATAGGGTGTGGAAGTGCTGTCATACTGTACCGGTGACATAAGAACAATAACTTTTTAAAACAATTATTTGAATTAAATGGGTCATGGGAATTCCCATGGTATTCATGGATTTTGAACCTGTTGTTTCACTCTTCTTTTTTCTTTTCTTTTTCTTTTTCTTGACAAAACATTTGTTACCAGTTGGTAGCTTGATCAAAATTGGGGTCCATTTTAGTGGGTGGAGATAGGGTCAGTCGCATTAATACAGAAATAACCTGAGAATATTGAAATTTGGCCTCATTTGTTTAATGATGTCACCAGAGCATTGATTAGTTCATCACTGGCTACTGGATGTAAAAAATTAAATTGATAATTAATTCTGACCCATAGTCTTCAGAGGAAGCTCTCTACATGTTTCAAAAGCAGCAAGTCAGACAGGACAGAACATACCACAGCCTTTGATATTCACTTATATTTCACTTATACTTCACTTATACAGCGTTTTTTGTAAAATATCAGTGAATCACTAATACTTCACTTATATTTCACTTATACTTCACTTATACAGCATTTTCTGTAAAATATCAGTGAATCACTTATACTTCGCTCATACAGCAATGTTTGAAAATATCAGTGAATCACTTATACTTCACCTATACTTCACTTATACAGCAGTTTCTGCTAAATATCAGTGAATCACTTATACTTCGCTCATACAGCAATGTTTGTAAATATCAGTGAATCACTTATACTTCACCTATACTTCACTTATAAGTCACTTATATATATCTAACACTTCTGTTAAATATAACCGAATGACTTACACTTCACTTATATATATGGTTAACACTTCACTTATACGTCACATATACTTTGTATAAGTGATACCTCATTTGCATACAAAATCCTAATCGTTTACTTATAAGTCACTTATACTTCAAAAGTATTAACGACTTATACTTTACTTATGAGTAAAAAATATAAGTCATTTCGGTAAGGGTTGGGGCAATAAAATGTCTATAGGAGAATGGGAGTTGTCACCTGATCACTTTGTACCTGTCTTATCAAAAGGATGTGTATCTCTACTTCTGGCAGACTAAGATTAATTAATTTACTTCACACGGTGCTAATAAAAAGCCCAAGGGAAATGGGGGAAGTTGTAATAACAAAAATTTAAACAGCAACATGAACAGTATTTTTTAACTTTTATGTTTGCTTAATGCACATATTCATTTTATAAGCCCAATCATTGCCTGTTAATATCTGTTACATTAAACTGTTCTACAGTCAAAATACCTATTGTTTGTTAGAAAAATAAAGATGCTACAGAGAACACAAAAAACCAAAAAAACCAAAACCAAAACAAATAGGGTTATCACATTTTTTACCAAATGCACAATTAAAATAGATGTTTTCATTTATTCACGAGTTATCTCCAGATACATACCTACATGTTGTAATGGTACATGTAGTTCATGCACTGAACAAGTCAGTCTGATGTGTTTATTCAACTTAATCATCTAGCTTTAAAATCCTCAACATGCACATACAAATACGTTATTTGCATGATTCTTTCGAGTAGTTTCCAGAAACATAAGCGATTAAAAAATGCATATAAACATATATGTATTTAATTTTGGGGTTTCTTCTTAATTAAAATTAAATGTCAACATTGAATATTTCAAAGTATGTTTTAATACAAGAAACGTTTATCCTAAAGATTTGATTGAATAGTTTTGAAACTATTATTTTTAAAAGTAAAATTGAAAATTTTATTTAAAGTTAGTTTATTTTTTCCAAAAGTTTTGATTCCCCACACCTGCAACTTGGTAGGCTATGATTCTCTAGTGTAGTCTTTAAGAACTAATAGAAAGAACTAAATGTTTACATTAAACAATTGCTAATTACATAGCAGATCTGTCCAGACTATATAAAATATGTTTTTCTTTTTTGTTTTGCAGAATCCCGTCTGACATATATCAGGTTTGACATGTCCATACACCACTAGGGTTTCGAACACACCTATCCCGAGTCCGGCCTCCGATAGGACAGGGACAGGGATAACCTAACAAATACGGTCAATTTTGAAATTTTGAATATTAATACCAAAAGTATTTTTAAAAAAGGGAAAATTGGGGTTAATAAGTTTTGGTTGAGCCCTAACAGAAAAATATTAACATTCCTCAAAATGGCACTGAGCATGACATAACTGAAGAAAAGGGATGTGAGAGAATCTAATCTAACATTTGAAAATAAATGTACATTTATATTATTTATAAAATATATGTTTGTATATACTGTTAGATATATTAGTGGATCACATCAGGAAGAATAAAACACCACTCTGTTAAGAATATTGTGCTTCAATTGTTATGTTTTGCTGATAGGGTGTGGAAGTGCCGTCATACTGTACCGGTGACATAAAAACAATGACTTTTAAAAACAATTATTTGAATTAAATGGGTCCAGGGAATTCCCATGGTATTCATGGAACTTGAACCTGTTGCTTCAATCTTTTTTTTTCATTTTGTTTTTGTTACAGGCTGGTAGATTGACAAAAATTGCTGTCCATTCCCGTGGGTGGAAATGAGGTCAGTGGTATTAACACAGCAATTACCTGAGAATATTGAAATTTGGCCTCCAGGGAAAGATTGCTTCCCAATTTCATTTATTTAATGATGCCAACAGAGCACTGATTAGTCCATCACTGGCTATTGGATGTAAAAAAAAAAAGAGAAGATAATTACTTCTGACTCACAGTCTTCAGAGGAAGCACTATAGGGGTTTCAAAAGTAGCAAGTCATCTGTTATATGATCTTACCTCAGACAGGAAAGAACATACCACAGCGTTTGATATTCACTTATATTTCACTTATATTTCACTTATATTTCACTGATACTTCACTGATACTTCACTGATATTTGACTTGTATTTCACTTATACAGCTATTTTTGTAAAATGTCATGAATCACTTATACTTCACTTATATATAGATAGATAGATAGATAGATAGATAGATATACATATAGACATAGACATATACATATAGATATGTAGAGATATAGATATAGATATGTATACACACATACACACACACACACACACACACACACACAGACACATACAGACATACATACATACATACATACATATATATATATATATATATATATATATATATATATATATATATATACATATATATATATATACATATATACATATATACATATATACATATACATATATATATATATACATATATATATATACATATATATATATACACATATATATATATACATATACATATATATATATATACATATATATATATATATATATATATATATATATATATATATCAGGGTTGAAAATTAACATGAAAACCATGGTCGCCAGCAGGGCCAGTTGAAGAAATATCTTACTGGCCCTTCTTAAATTCAACTAGCCCTCCAATTTAACTGCACAGCCAAAATCAAAACTAGAATGTTCTTTGTTGAATAATAACCATGCATATAGTATGTTTGTGTCAAAAAGAAACCGGTGAATTGGCATGTAACTTCATAACGAATAAAGTTACAATTCATATTAGAAACATATCATTAAGTTTTAAACCCATACCAACCCAAATTACATTTAAAGGAAAAAACCCAGTCCAGTATAAAAAAAAGTTATTTTAAAAGTTACCATTAAATGATACAAATTAAATATAATGTTTAATACAGGGATACAAAAGAAAAAAAGCTAGAACAGCCAAGGTATGCAGCTTCACTTGCATTGTCTCTGAAGTAATTGATAATGCAATACAAAGAGACTAAAGGCAGTCTTCGTTGTGGAGAGGTGGTTTAATATGAAAAACTCCAGTAAAGGATCTCCTTGGGAGTGGCTGTCCTCCTAAAGACGAGGCACTAGATATAGATTCATGGAATAATCCACTATTTTGCCAAATACCAATCGACTTTGCATTGTGCAGATATACGGCACTGATCTAGTATTACCTTGGATTTATCCTATGCAGTTTTATAAATATATATTGTTTTTATTGACACTGAATCTTTTAACCCCCAAAACGTTATTTCAGGGTGTATACTACCAAATCAAATCCCATAGACGACAATAGTAACATATGTGGCTAAAACTCCTACCTGCAACGTATCAACCGACATAAACGCCACGGATATAAATACTACCACCCCTTACACTTAAAGTGAATCAGAAAAAAATGGGGGTCAAGCTGCTCGTTTCTGAGATAACGGGTAGCGTCTGTGACTACCCTAGTTTCGCACAAAATTCGAGTACTTTTTTTTACAGGTACCCCATACATGTTTCAAGCACAAGGCTACTTGACACATTGGTACTAGATGAAATAAAATTGCAATTTTTTTTTACCCAGATGAAACTATTATTTTTTACAACCAACACACTCACATTTATAACCAATCACAGGACTTGTGGTGTTCACTTCTCTATCAAAAGTTCGGTGCACCTCGTACTTTGACCCAGCCGGAAGTTATTTGGTTTAGTACTACCTTCAGATGATATTGGTTTACAATTTAATAAATTAATATGTTTTTATATGAATTTTATCTTTAGGCATACATGCCAGTTAAGGGACCTTTGAAATAATCTATGTAGTAATGGAACATTTCATTGTTAGTGTGAGTTAAAAGTACAAGATAAAATTTGATTTTGTCCCAGAATAATATAACCTAATTAAATATGATTAATTTGTACCATAACATTGAATAATGTCAAAAAGTAGGTCTACTAAATAATTATGGTCTATCCAGTCCATTAAACCGAAAACTTAAAACCCTCACAAAAACATGATGTGTTTGCAATACGTTTTGAGCTATATTTTTTAAAGCCTCGGACCAAAATCTCAGAAGTCGAGGCTGAGTCTGGTAAGTCTGGCATTGTCAAAATATAGAACATGTTCTATAATGTTGTCTGTTGCCAGATCTGTAGTTTGCGCCAGCACAATAGCAGTGTGTTTTGTCATATTCGATTCAGTTTCAGTGTGTTTATTTTTCACCTGGTACCATATTCGCCAGACTCTAAAGTTGATGGTCGCCCAACTGACTACCTTTGTGAAATTCATAGTCATCCATAGCTAATGAACCAGGCGACTGCTAATTTTCAACCCTGTTGTTGAAGTGCAGTAAATACAAATAACTTTCAGTTTTTCGATAACAATACAAAACATGTATATTTATTTATGAATTAAGAGTTTAGAAACGCTTTTTTAATGTGACAGAATGTAGCTAGCGTCTTACAGATAATGACATCATGTATCTTGTATGACGTCATACGGCAAAAGGTTGACAATACTCGATTTGCGTACACAAATCGAATATTGTCAACCTAGCATATAACCTATATATAATAAACCACCTGTGTTAAATATTAGCGAATGATTTACACCTCAGTTATATATATGGCTAACACTTCACCTATATGTCACATATGTACTTTGTATGAGTGATGCCTCATTTGAATACAAAATCCTAATCGTTTACTAAGACGTAACTTATACTTGAAAAGTATTAACGACTTACACTTTACTTATAAGTGAAAAATATAAATCATTTCCGTAAGGGCAGGGCAGCAATATTCGTTCTGTTCTTATCTATAGTCCTTAGTTAATAGAAATTTAAGTAACAACTTGTACAACATTCAGACTCACATGACGGTATGTTCGTAAAAATCCTAAGTAGTTTTTTATAAAATGATATTTTTAGTTTATATTTCTGACAGATATCACAATCAAGTCAGTGTTTGTTATTCCATCTGCATTGTCTCCTACCGATGTCCAACTACTGGCAAGTTCCTGTGGAAATAAACCCAACGACTTCAGCATATCAGTCAATGACCTGATTGCTGGATCTTCAACACAAAATGTGCGTGTGACAACTCCGACCACCTGTGATGGTAAGATCATACAATAGATAGAAATGAAGGCATGATGCACTATCATAGAACAAACTTTTCATCATCATATATAATCTCTAGCTCCGAAATCTTCGATTTTCTAGACCATATCATGTAAAACCATTTACAGGTCAGAGAACATTATTGACATATATGTTGCCTACATTATAACAAATTAAAATCTGGATGACAAAACATTAACACTTAACCAGGGCGTTATCTCCACACATTGCAAAGTCGAATGGACATTTAGTAAAATAGTGGATGATTCCATGAATCGCTATCCAATACCTCGTATGTAGAAAAGCCACTTCCAAAGATATCCTTTTCTGGAGATTTCATCCCTCTTGCATCGCCACAAAGAGGACTGCCACTTCCAGACTAGTTTACTAAATCAAAACTAGCATCGGACAGAGCTCATTAGAATAAGTAAAGCTGTGAAAGCGAATGTATTATATTAAATGTTATCCTGACAAAAACCCAAAGACAAAACAAACAGTCATATAAATAGGGTATAACTGGTTACTGTCTTAAGATATCGGCTTTATCCTGCGATGGTTAGAATGGCGAATGCAGCAGGATAAAGCTGATATCTTAAGACAGTAATCAGTTATTTCTTTTATCCAGCAATCATACAGGAAGATATTCCAGTTTTGTGTGCGCAAATTGAGTATTGTTAACCTAGCAAGCCTTTTGTCGTATGGCATCATACAAGCTACATTATGTCACATTAACAAACGTTTCTAAACTCTAATTCCTAAATAAATAAACACGTTTTGTATTGTTATCGCAAAACTAAAAGTTATTTGTATTTGCTGCACTTCAACAAATGATTTAACGAGTATGTTTATTGAAAATCTACTCCGAAATACTCGAGTCCAGTCGGGCTTATGTCACGTGAGCTATATTTTTGGTCAGAAATTTATCTAGTCATCATATCTTACCAATGTATACAGTGATTGCTGGATAAATGATATTACCATTTTATTTCCCCCTCTAATGTATAACGTTTGTCCCAAGCTAAAACTATGAACAACAACGTACACAACAAAATATTTGGCGACTCTGTATAGTGCGTTGTAGTATTGTAAGTGTTTTGACATTTATATTTTCTTCACAGATGTAGACAAATGCCAGCAAAACTCACAGTGTAATGGACATACCTGTATAAACCTGCTAGGTAGCTACAAGTGTGACTGTCGGTACGGATATTCTGGATCAGACTGCTCGGTTTCTTCTAATTATTGTGTTGGTAACAAATGTCAACACGGAACGTGTGAATCTGGACAACTACATATGCAATTGTAATAATGGATTTAAGGGACGCTTCTGTGGTGAAATTATAGGTATATAATTATGGACTTATAAAGAATGTTGCTAACATGTTTTTAGTTTTATTGTAAATATGTCTTACTTCGAGATATACCTATGTGAATGTTTAGAACATACAATGTAACTATGCACATTGTATGCGGTTGATCTACAGCTAGGCCTAACTATAATGGTACAAACAGACAGGACCCATTTTGAAAATTTCATTCTTTCTATTACAAGCATGCCAGTTAACAGTATACAAGAATACTTATTCAGTTAATGCATACTTCCATATACAATATCAACAACAACTATCACACATTTCGTGTGCAAAATCTACATGACTAGTGAATTCGTAAGTTTGGTTCTCGCGTCATTGCAATCAAGTCCGTATCGAGAGAAATAAGCTGCACCCAACATAGTGGATGGCTCTTTTGTTTTCTGCCCCACTGGTCTATTTCTCATTCTAGCCGTAGTATGTGATATACTGCGTATGTGATGTTGCATGTAAAACATCCCTTGCTACTAATGGAAAAATGTAGTGGGTTTCCTGTCTGAGACTATATATCAAAATTACCAAATGTGTTACATCCAACAGCCAATGATTAACAAACTTTAACTTTGCTTTAAATTTGTCCCGTGAATTGATTATTAATTTGCATTTAATTTGCAAATGTATCCACTTATGTTATGTTTTTGAATACCTATTGATAATATATATTAAAGGTACATTGACATCCCATAATCACATAAATAATGTGGGGGGTTTCTTCAAAAATGTAAACCTCTACATTGATAAAAGATGTTTTTAAAAATATTCTGGAACTCACTCTCGCAAGATAAACAACACGTATTATAAATATTGGATATCTAATTTGAAGCATGTAAGTAGTGATTAATTTGTTAAATACACTGTAGTACATGGTGGATGGGGTAACTGGCGTGACTGGAATCTGTGTTCTCTGACCTGTAGAGGTGGAACTCGGACAAGACGAAGAAGATGTGATAACCCAGCACCAACCCGTCCTGAAGGAAAGGTTTGCGTTGGTTCGGCTTCACAGACACGTGCTTGTAACACAGACACGTGCTTGTAACACAGACACGTGCTTGTAACACAGACACGTGCTTGTAACACAGGCACGTGCTTGTAACACAGGCACGTGCTTGTAACACAGGCACGTGCTTGTAACACAGGCACGTGCTTGTAACACAGACAAGTGTCCAGGTTAGTTTTCATTATTTTAAAATACTTTTTTATTTTCAACGATTGAGGAACGACTAAGAACTGTGCTATCTCTTGTTATGTTGAACCAAAACGGTTGAAACACGATTAAGACGTACTTCAGGACTCTGGTTGTTTTGTCCTGTTGAACAAGAATGTCGGCATATAATAGCTGCTCAAACGTTTTTGCAAAATAACTACGAAATAGAAAAATATATTAGTTTTAAAAACTGTAGATATGAAGAGCATAATACAATCTGGGCATCATGGAAACGATTTTTCAGTCAAGAAAGTAATCTGATGGAAGAAAATAGAAACAATTATCAAGAAAGCGCTTGACGTGAATTGTGGCGTTATTACTTATCACTATAATAACTACTACAGCTTTTCTTTTTAACAGTCTTTCTTTCTAAACGTATATCTTTTTTATGTCCCCATTACATCAATCAGCCTACTTAAATATATTTCTACTATCTAGCCATTTATAATGTGTTGTTAATATTATATAATATCATACATTTTCAGTGCAATCAAAGTATGTGATATTTTTCAGATCACATACTTTAAGAATTTGATAACTTTGCAAATTAGATGTAAATTAATCGAGGTCTCGGCACTAGGTTTATTGACATTTAAGCAAACGTACTTGGGTGACACTCCATGATTGACGTATGCATTCATAGTCATCAAATAAACATAATTCAATGGCAATTTGACACTGAAAGCTGTCCAGCGTTCAGAAAACAAAAAAACGTTAGGCATAACTTTATTTTGATGTAAGGACATCCAAAATGACGTCATTCGAGTTTGACGTCATTTCCATTAAAAAAAAAAACGCGCTACATATTCCTACATTATTTGAATATCTAGTAATGGCGGACTGGAATTAAAGTTGCGTGTACAGTTTATAACAACGCGTTGTATTAAGCTTGAGCTTATATGATAAAGAGATTATTACCCTCGTGTATTTCGGTATCGTCAATATATATTAGGAATAAAAATAATGTATTATGCTCGCCAGAGGCTCGCATAATACAATTTTTATTCCTAATGTATAATATTGACGATACCGAAAAACACTGGTAATAACCTCTATGTATTAAATATATCATCATCTACATTATTTGTATAAGCATTACTACTATTATTATAATCAGCATACTGCCACAATGTGTATGCATTCCTAGTATTTAGCGTGTATAATTTAATTCATCTTCTATGAGGCGATGAATCAGGGCACACCAACCCTGTCATCATGAAAATGAGCTGGGGACAATAATAATAAAAGAAGAATGTCAGTAGCAGGATTAAGATGTACTTCAGGACTGTGGTATCGCTTGTCTTGAACGTCATGTTTGAATTACTCATAGCACTTGGTTTGTTATTTGCCGTAACAGCCATCCTTGGTTTTGTCCAGGTTAAACTTAAGCATTAAGACTGGTGGGTGCCTGTTTTTTGTCACCAGATTGAATTGTACTTCCTCAGTGGGGAGGTTTATCATTACTACATAGATTGCCCCTTCACTAGCCATTTACAACTATCAACCTCCGTAGTAGGGTGTATCTAACGTAAATTGCATGTAAATGATCATACCTGTTAACATCTATCGTGTTAACATCGTATATCCTGGGTAGGCGGACACAGTTTGATATATAAACATTGCACAAATTATGTAACCAGTGGTCGTATATGTAGTCCATTTGGTGATAATGTGTTTCCTTTATCAGTATTGTAAACTTCAAATGAAAGTAACAGTTCATAGTTACACAATTTGGTTATGCTTGACATACATACAACATTTTGTTTTATTTAAGAACGCCACGAGAGCACATTGATTTTTTATCTTATCATCGGCTATTGGACGTCAAATATATAGTCATTCTGACACTGTTTATTTTTTAGGAAACCCGCCGTCGCCAGATAGGCTACTCTTTTACGATAGGCAGCAAGGGATCTTTTATTTGCGTTTCCCACAGGCAGGATAGCACAAACCATGGCCTTTGTTGAACCAGTTATGGATCATTGGTTGGTGCAAGTGGTTTACACCTACCCATTGAGCCTTGCAGAGCACTCACTCAGGGTTTGGAGTCGGTATCTGGATTAAAAATCCCATGCCTCGACTGGGATCAGAACCCAGTACCTACCAGTCTGGAGACCGAATTATTTCAAGGCTAAACGTTAATTCTGCTTAGAAATGTTTTGTTATCAAGTGTAAAGATCGAGAAGGTACAATCTGATTAAAATTAGCTCTACTGGTCTACCAGTTCATCTAACAGCATTGTGTGGACTCCCTTGTCCAGGTGACATTTCGTCTGTAAATAATAATTTAAATATCGGCCAATCATACTTGGCCTTTTATAACGATATTTGGGAGCATACAAATTCTAAAAATAGCGAGCGAGACTATTTATGTGGCCACCTTACCGTGGACCATACCACGGGCCAGGTTATGCGACTGCTCAACTGCAATATATATAACTCCAAGTGTTCAATTTATTCTTTAAAGAACTATTAATCAATCTTCAGTTTTACATTGCAGATTATTTATTTTATAAAATAAAACATGTTTTAATGCATTTAATGCGCGATCGGTCTGGTGAGATACAAGTTTGTTTTTGTTTTTTGTCTATCGACACCACTAGAGCACATTGGTTGTCAAATATGTGGTAATTCTGACAGGAAAGCACAATCCATCATTTATGTATGCATTTTCCCACAGACAGGAAGGCACATTCCATGGTTTATAACCAGTATGTATGCGTATATTATTATTATTATTTTATTATTATTATTATTATTATTATTAACTGACTACCAATAGCTACAGTGGTATATTTAGGACACAAAGTTATATTTTTCTTACTTTAAAGATCTCGAAGTCTCGACTTATTATCTTGATTCAACTTATTATCTCAATGGAGTGCGATCTAGATGTGGGTAGAGTGCTCACCTGAGGTTCTTTGGTTATAGGAACGAATCTCCTCAGTGGATTAGTTTGTGAATGGGATCTAGATGTGGGTAGAGTGCTCACCTGAGGTTCTTTGGTTATAGGAACGAATCTCCTCAGTGGATTAGTTTGTGAGTGGGATCTAGATGTCGGTAGAGTGCTCACCTGAGGTTCTTTGGTTATAGGAACGAATCTCCTCAGTGGATTAGTTTGTGAGTGGGATCTAGATGTGGGTAGAGTGCTCACCTGAGGTTCTTTGGTTATAGGGATGAATCTCCTCAGTGGATTAGTTTGTGAGTGGGATCTAGATGTGGGTAGAGTGCTCACCTGAGGTTCTTTGGTTATAGGGATGAATCTCCTCAGTGGATTAGTTTGTGAGTGGGATCTAGATGTGGGTAGAGTGCTCACCTGAGGTTCTTTGGTTATAGGGATGAATCTCCTCAGTGGATTAGTTTGTGAGTGGGATCTAGATGTCGGTAGAGTGCTCACCTGAGGTTCTGTGGTTATAGGAACGAATCTCCTCAGTGGATTAGTTTGTGAATGGGATCTAGATGTCGGTAGAGTGCTCACCTGAGGTTCTTTGGTTATAGGAACGAATCTCCTCAGTGGATTAGTTTGTGAGTGGGATCTAGATGTCGGTAGAGTGCTCACCTGAGGTTCTTTGGTTATAGGAACGAATCTCCTCAGTGGATTAGTTTGTGAGTGGGATCTAGATGTGGGTAGAGTGCTCACCTGAGGTTCTTTGGTTATAGAAACGAATCTCCTCAGTGGATTAGTTTGTGAGTGGGATCTAGATGTGGGTAGAGTGCTCACCTGAGGTTCTTTGGTTATAGGAACGAATCTCCTCAGTGGATTAGTTTGTGAGTGGGATCTAGATGTGGGTAGAGTGCTCACCTGAGGTTCTTTGGTTATAGGGATGAATCTCCTCAGTGGATTAGTTTGTGACTGGGATCTAGATGTGGGTAGAGTGCTCACCTGAGGTTCTTTGGTTATAGGAACGAATCTCCTCAGTGGATTAGTTTGTGAGTGCGATCTAGATGTGGGTAGAGTGCTCATCTGAGGTTCTTTGGTTATAGGGAGGAATCTCCTCAGTGGATTAGTTTGTGAGTGGGATCTAGATGTCGGTAGAGTGCTCACCTGAGGTTCTTTGGTTATAGGAACGAATCTCCTCAGTGGATTAGTTTGTGAGTGGGATCTAGATGTCGGTAGAGTGCTCACCTGAGGTTCTTTGGTTATAGGAACGAATCTCCTCAGTGGATTAGTTTGTGAGTGGGATCTAGATGTCGGTAGAGTGCTCACCTGAGGTTCTTTGGTTATAGGGATGAATCTCCTCAGTGGATTAGTTTGTGACTGGGATCTAGATGTGGGTAGAGTGCTCACCTGAGGTTCTTTGGTTATAGGAACGAATCTCCTCAGTGGATTAGTTTGTGAGTGGGATCTAGATGTGGGTAGAGTGCTCACCTGAGGTTCTTTGGTTATAGGGATGAATCTCCTCAGTGGATTAGTTTGTGAGTGGGATCTAGATGTGGGTAGAGTGCTCACCTGAGGTTCTTTGGTTATAGGGATGAATCTCCTCAGTGGATTAGTTTGTGAGTGGGATCTAGATGTCGGTAGAGTGCTCACCTGAGGTTCTTTGGTTATAGGAACGAATCTCTTTGGTTATAGGAACGAATCTCAACCGTGGATTAGTTTGTGAGTGGGATCTAGATGTGGGTAGAGTGCTCACCTGAGGTTCTGTGGTTATAGGAACGAATCTCCTCAGTGGATTAGTTTGTGAGTGCGATCTAGATGTGGGTAGAGTGCTCACCTGAGGTTCTTTGGTTATAGGGATGAATCTCCTCAGTGGATTAGTTTGTGAATGGGATCTAGATGTCGGTAGAGTGCTCACCTGAGGTTCTTTGGTTATAGGAACGAATCTCCTCAGTGGATTAGTTTGTGAGTGGGATCTAGATGTGGGTAGAGTGCTCACCTGAGGTTCTTTGGTTATAGGAACGAATCTCCTCAGTGGATTAGTTTGTGAGTGTGATCTAGATGTGGGTAGAGTGCTCACCTGAGGTTCTTTGGTTATAGGAACGAATCTCCTCAGTGGATTAGTTTGTGAGTGGGATCTAGATGTGGGTAGAGTGCTCACCTGAGGTTCTTTGGTTATAGGGATGAATCTCTTCAGTGGATTAGTTTGTGAATGGGTTTTTTCCCGTCCCAACCAATGTCCCATAACAGGCATATCCAAGGCCCACTAAGTAAAGCGTTCTCTTGATCGATCCCCGTCGGTGGTCCATTGGGCTATTTCTCACTCCAGCCAGTGCTCCACGACTGGTATATCAAAGGTAGTTTTTTTGTGTTATCATGTTTGTATGATGGTGCATATAAAAGATCCCTTGCTACTAATCGAAAATAGTGGCTCATGAAGTGGCGACAGCAGATTTCTTCTCTCAATATCTGTGTGGTCCAAACCATATGTCCGACGCCATATAACCGAAAATAAAATGTGTTGAGTGCGTCGTTAAATAAAACATATAAAATTTCCCTTGCTGCTACTGGAAACATTATTTCGTGCTCGACCCCGACCAGAGTACCCGACACTTATGTACACTAGATGATAAGGAGACTGAAGAATAAAGTAAAATAACATTATGCATCTTAATTCCAGCACTAAACATAGAGGCCAAATCGCGCCATTGTATTGCACTCCCTCTATCCATGTCTCATAGCCTTATAATGTAACTGGCGGCAAACATATGGAAGTATGTAATAAAGTTTGTTATGTTTAACTACACCACTGGAGCACATTGATTAATTTATCATCTGCTATTGGATGTCAAACATTTGGTAGTTCTGACAAGTAGTCATCAGATGAAACGCGCTACATTTTTCCTAATGCAGCAAGGGATCAGATAGAAAAATTACATAATTAAATGAGAGTGCTTATCCTTAAACAGTCTTGAAAATAGACTCGAGTCTTACTAGACTCTGCCAGTACTCGAGTACTCGTGGAGACCCTATTATGTCGAGCACTCAACATTTTACCTCTTTTCATCAGGTATCCAATTCGTTTTTTGGTTGTGCGCGGACGGGATTAGCTCAGTCGGTTGATTGCTCGCCTTAGGTGCTAGCGTCGCAGGATCGAACCACCTTAAAAGATCCCTTGCTACTAGTGGAAAAAACTTTGCTTATGATCCCGAGTTCTCAACTTATTATCTCAAGCAGTCAATGTTTTATGTCAAGCGCTCAACATATTAACTCGACAACATGCATGTCTTTTTCTTTTGCATTTCCCTTTTTTAGTTGTACAGTACTGATGCAGAAGTTGAGAGATAAAGATAATAAGTCAAGTGCTGGAGATAATAAATCGAACACTCGAGATAGTAAGTTAATGACTAAGGATAATAAGTTGAGCACTGGAAATAATAATTAAGTTAAGCACTTGGCATAGCAAATATAACACTCGTTATAATAAGTAAAGTTTAACATAATAAGTTGAGCACTCAGGATAATCAGCAAATACTTGAGATAATATAAGTCGAGCACTTGAGATAATAAATCATGCAAGCACTCAAGATAATAAGTTGAGCATTTGAAACAATGCGCTTGAGATAATCAGTAATGCGCTCAAGATAATAAGTCGAGAGTCGAGTGTGCATTCAGCATGCGCAGAAAAAACAGTCGATCGATGTTTACTTATAATTTAAAAGTTCTTTGATGACGTCAAATTACGAAAATATAGATATGAAAATGTGCGTTTCTGCGCGCAGATAATGTTAATGGAAAGTGGGCCTCATGTTGAGATCTCCACTTATTATGTTGATGTTCAGGGCTGAACATATTACCTTGAGATTTCATATTATATTGTCGAATGCGTACTTACCTTCAGTGGCATATAGTCATGATAATTGGTCGAAAGCTTGACATTATAATCAAAATCTTGAGATAATATGCTGATATTTCAAGATAATAAGTTAAGCACTTGACAAATCAAGTCCAGATTTCAAGATATAAGTTGAAGTTTAGTATTTTTTAAAAGTAATAAAAAAATGTGTGTCTTAAATATACCACCATATTATATATTTTAATAGGTGGTGTTTTTAGATTAGGCCTATATGAAAAGAAACTTTGAGACCTTAGTACAATTTAAATTACTGATGTTTAAAACAGTGATAGTTATTTTAACACTGTATGGCCGAACGTTGATTATTTCTATGGCAATGTGATTAAATAATAATCGTAACCATTTTGCATTTAGGTTATATACGCAGTCCTCGGATGTTACGGTCGTGGTTCATATAGACAAGCTCCCAGTCAATTAGATTTGCCGTTTAAGCAATAGGCGAACTGGTAGACCTGTTTTAACATTAAAAACAAAAAAGGGGGTAAAAGTGCAGTAATAAACTCTGGATTGTGCACTAGAATAAATAGACTTTATGGCTATACTATCGCGGGATTTTTTCTGTCTTGAAACGAAAGTTCAACATTGAAATTTTGTATCATAGCAGTAAAATTAGTTTCCGGCATACTTCGTAATTCACCGAATCATTTCGTATACCCTCGGCATAATGCTGACTGTTATCAAATTTGTTTCAAATTACTGGCATGATTCTGCAAGTAAGGTTTTGATTGGTCAAATGAAAGTTCAACTGGACTTGAGCTCCAACGGACTGCCGTTAGATCCACATGTAATAGTGGAGCTAATTTTAAAGGCACTCAATCACGGATTTAGTGGGCCTTATTTATCTAAATATGGATTATAAATGGAAATTACATTCATTTGGGATACCAAACCTAGTTACTGTATGATCCAAAACATTTTAATTGAACTACGATCGAGGGAATTCCATGACACGATTCATTCTTAAAAGTTAGAACTCTTCATGTTCATAAGTTAAAAAATTACGGCAAAACGGACTCGTAGTGATGAGGCTATATATACGACAACCGTATAATGTATTTTTGAATTTTATATAAACGACCGCCGTGTATAGACTTGGCAAATGGGGGCCGGCTATATACATGGCAAATAATAAAAAATATGATTAATTTCATAACGAAAATAATTGCGAATACGCTGAAATAAAATAATAAACATTCAGAAAATGAACTCACCATTTATTATTATTATTATTATTATTATTAAATTATTTTGACTGGTTCGCAAAGTGGTCATTTGGTTTAAAGGGACATTCCTGAGTTTGCTGCAATGTTTTAAGATGTTATCGACTAATAAAATATTTCTACGATTAAACTTACATATTAAATATATTTTCTTGTTTAGAATATTAGTGGCTGTATATTAAACGTGTTTGTGATCGTTCTAATATTTATACTAGGTTAATTTTCATTATATTTCCTAAAAAATCTATTTTCGTACGTACGAAAGTATTTGAAAACAAAATCCAGTTTGGGCTTCTTACAAATATTAAGACGACCAGAAACACATTGAATATTCTAAACAAGAAAATATATTTAATATGTAAGTTTAATCGTAGAAATATTTTATTAGTCGAAAACATTTTACAATGCAGCAAACTAGGGAATGTCCCTTTAATGTATAGCGTTAAAAAAAACAGTGTACTGTCGCATGGCTTAATTATTACCAATCTGGCATGATTCTACAAGTAAGGTTTTGATTGGTCGAATGAAAGGTCAACAAGATATGAGCTCTAACGGGCTGCTGTTAGATCCACATGTAATAGTGGAGCTAATTTTAATTAGATTGAATTATTACTTAACGCAGTTGAATCCAGTTCTACGTGCAGGGACAAGTTCAGCCTGCCGTTTATGCGTGTGTGCATGCACATTAATCTTGGATTTTTATAGCCAAAATTCCCCCAGATAAAACACCGCCCCCTCCACCCCAAAAAGGTAGTAGTAGGCTAATAATAATAATAATAATAATAATTGTGTATTATTATTAATATTATTATTATTATTTTAAAATTTATTTTGCTAGTACTGTACGGGCAATATTACACTATTCATATGTCCATGGAAAACGTACACAAAACGCTCTGTTCGTACAGTACTTAGTATGTATTCCTCCTGTTCCAGATGGTTCGGTAATATGGATCAATTAAATATTTATTTACCGCCTATATACATTTTTGCTGTGAATATAGCCAGCCCTCATTAGCGGAGGCTGTATACACGGCCTTCGTATATATAGTCACATCGTATATAAACATCGTCTAGTTCAGCGTATTCTTTAAAAATGTAACAATTTCTATCCCAAGTCAGCTGTTATGGCATATTTTGTATAATAATGAATTTGACAAGGTGGAAAATGAAGGTGTTCGTGATCCAGATGTTTAGAGTTTTTCGCGTACGACTAATGATAAATTTATCTATAGATGCAAAGGCCTAACTAGTCGGGATTGTCGACGTTTAACATGCTTCTGTTACTAAAATAAATTAATATATCAGCTTATTATCATTCAGTACATGTTCTTATTATTTTTTAATAACTTATTTTCATTGTTGTTGTTTTCCTATTTACCCTACGTCGCATAGGACGGTCAAGCATTCTCGTTACACGAGCTTGGTAAATCGTTTTGACACTGCGGTTATTCGGGGAATGCCCGTCACGTGACTCAAAATAATACGTAACACCTCTGCTCTCCAAATAGCCATTATTTTTCTCAGAATTATGGACCGTACCCATAATTCAATTTTTTTTTTATAAAATATCAATAATAAGTGTGATATGGTGGTTATGTAGATACAAATCAAATGTATATATTGTCATATAATACCTTATTGGGTCAATAATTAGGTAAACCATCTGTTAGAGAGTGTGTTTAATTAGATTGGAGAAGGTAAGGATTTTAATGAACATTGAATATACCAATTGTTTGTTATTGTGCCTCAGTCTACTGTGATCCAGACTATATCAAACCTAGTTCTGTAATGAATGGATTCTATTGTGATATATAATTTTTTAGTTTTAGTTTCAATGTGCCGTGCTAGTGACGTCAGAAGAGGAATAGGTTCAGATCCCAGATGTAATGGCACGTCATCTGCCTTAGACTGTGTCCCAGTCTGCAAAGATCCAAGTCACATCGTTGATGTAAAAGATAAACTTGTTCTCAAATGCAGAAATGGTGAATGGGACTCGGAGAGACGAAAAGTGGCTCCATGCACTTGTAAAGCAACCTTTTTCAACATAAAATTGTTTTATTGTGGTTTTAGTACGTTTCCATTAGTTAACGTTTTTATATTAATGATTAATATTAATGCATTTTAGTGTATCAAGAAGATACATGATTTTGATATAATAATGATGATGCTTTGGTTATCAGCACGTTATATAAATTAGCAGTTTGAATCACCAAAACCAGATTCCTATACGGTGTGGATAATGTCTGCAGTTTTTTATGGAAATGCAGTGGACACATGTTTGAGTTATTGAATACTATTGCATTTAGTTGTTCATCCTATTAAAGCTATAATAAAATATATTGATGCAAAACTATTTAAACAAAAGAAAAGCACTGTTAAATAAGCTTGATTTGTGAGAATCAACATATTTTAGTTTACACATTTACATTTTGACCCTTAACCCTTCCTCAATTATCAGTAAATATTTCCTCAATCATACTCTAAATACTTGAGCAGAACCAATATTATGTTGAATTTGTTTCAGAGGTGACATCCCCTTTTGAGCTGAGGGTCACATCTAAGAGTACATTAAACTCTGCCACCTGTCTGTCCCAGTCTGCCATAAGTGACTTGAAGTCGTTGATTACAACCAATACTGGTGCTTTACAGTGTAGTACTGATGCCTCCTGTCAAACAACGGTACATGTACAATCCGATGGCTGCGGTGTCGGTGGAAGGACATTGGTTAGGATAACAGCAACCATAACTCTAACGTCAAACATTTCTGCTGGTGACCTTCAGTTGGCAGAGTTCGTCACTTCAAAAACAGGTATTAGCATGGACAAACAGTTGTTGACTTTAATTTTAGTATAAGCTATTTATATATCTTTACACTGGAATAATGAATAGCATGGTGTAAAGCAACGGGTGAGTGCATTCGTGGATGGAGAAAAAAACAGACCGATAGATGAATGTATCTGTGGATGGATCGATGGAACGATGGATGGACCGATGTATTGACCTATCGATATTTTTAATATGACCACTCCACTTCAGTCCCTTTATACATGACTAAAAAAGAAAAAAGTAGTAATATATTTTAGGTATATATATGTATCTATGTATGTATGTATGTATGTATATATGTGTGTGTGTGTGTGTATATATATGTATGTGTGTGTGTGTGTGTGTGTGTGTGTGTGTGTGTGTGTGTGTGTGTGTGTGTGTGTGTGTGTGTATGTATGTATGTATGTATGTGTGTGTGTGTGTGTGTATATGTATGTGTGTGTGTGTGTATATATATATATATATGTCTGTATGTGTGTGTGTGTGTGTGTGTGTATGTGTGTATGTATGTATGTATATATACACACACATTGTGATCAGACCTTTAATTACTGGTAAAACATACAACATCATTTCAATAATCAACATATGTAAACTATGTTAACAAATACTGTACAGTGTTATAAAATACAACTGAATGCTAATGATGGCACGTGGATATTTCAGTGAGTCCACAGCTGCAGAAACTGATTGATGCTGTCAAAGTTTTGGAAAAGTCTGCCCAACAGTTACAGACTTCCAGTTCCATTTATGACGTCACAATGGGCGGGACACAGTATTCTGTTGTGAAAGATGGTGTAACAGTGACATCTGGTGTCCAGTGTCCAGCTGCAGCAGCGGTCAGAAATATGCTATGTGGTAATCTATTATTACCTTTATTATTATTATTATTACTATTACTATTATTATTATTATTATTATTATTATTATTATTATGCTTTACTTTTGTTGTTTTCTTGTTTAATTTCATCTTGGCATATTTTCAGATTGGTCAACGGGTATTGTCATGTGTGTAATTTAGAAAGGGGGATGATGGTGAGGATGGCTAACAAATATAGCTTTAGACTTCCTATCCAGTAGGCTATAGCAGTGTCGTTAACAAAAACAAACTGACTAACTGTTCCTAAATCTTTACTTTCATTTTTAAAACTTATAGTTCATTGCTGTGACACAGACAAAAGCAAGGACGATAGATATTTACTATGACAAACTTAATTCTGTTGTGTTCTATTTTATTTTCTAACTTGTGAGTGTTTATAAAGACAAATGTACTTTCTATCAATATGTCTTATTTCCTTGTTTTATACACAAAATTGACTAAGTGATTAATCTGTGTTGTAGTGTATTGCTCACCAGGAACCTACAGCCAGGGTAACAAATGCACGTTTTGTGAAGTAGGAACCTACCAGGATGAAATAGGGAAAGGTGAATGTAAACAATGTCCATTTGGGAGGTCGACTGAATTCACTGGATCGACTGGTGTTAATGAGTGTACAGGTGAGAAGATTGTTGATAACTGTAAAATAGTAAGGTGTATTTCTGTTCACTGCTCACGGTGTGCTTACCAACATGGCTTCGCAGTAGCTACATAGTTAACATCACTCATGGACTGATTTGTGACATATTGTGTTCCCAATGTTTGAAAGTTTAAAAAACAATTGTGAATATCTAGTATCTATAACTGTGACCATTCAGTGTCCATTGGCGTCTCCATAATAATAATTTATAACTTAGATACATTCAGTGTTCATTGGTGTGTTCCATCATAATAGCCTATAACTGTGACCTATTCAATGTCCATTGCTGTGTCCATCATAATGGTCTATAACTGTAACCATTCAGTGTTCCTTAGTGTGTCCATCATAATGGTCTATAACTGTAACCATTCAGTGTCCATTGGTGTGTCCATCATAATGGTCTATAACTGTAACCATTCAGTGTTCCTTGGTGTGTCCATCATAATGGTCTATAACTGTAACCTTTCAGTGTCCATCCTTGGTGTGTCCATCATAATGGTCTATAACTGTGAACCTTTCAGTGTCCATTGGTGTGTCCATCATAGTAGTCTATAACTGTGAACCTTTCAGTGTCCATTGGTGTCTCCATCATAATAGTCTATAACTGTGAACCTTTCAGTGTCCATTGGTGTGTCCATCATAATAGTCTATGACTGTGGCACATTCGGTGTCCATTGATGTGTCCGTCATACTGATATATAACTGTGACACATTTAGTGATAGTAGTCTATAACTGTGAACCATTAAATGTTCATTGGTCTGTTCATTGTGTTCATCATAATAGTCTATAACTGTGAAACATTCAGTTGTCAGTGGTATGTTCTCATAATAAGCAGTATTATTAAATTCAGTGTCTATTGGTATGCTCGACTTACTAGTTGGTAAATGTGACATTCTGTGAGTTCGTTGTTATGTACTGAACATGTTACAGTTGTGGACTACCATACATTATGGCAGTCATAAAAACACAGTCCACTAAGTGTTCACTGTCACTCACGTCGTAATATTAGGTAAAAATTTAACTCTAGCTGAGTACTTGTTGTGTACATTAGACAAATTATGGTAGTCAATAATTGTTTCCTTTTGCAGTTTCTGTTGATGGCAACGACAACGACGATGATGATGTTGATGATGATGATGAACGTAACAAAAATATTGGTAGGTTTTCGTGAAAGTGAATGACTGGTATTATGTGATTATATCACTAAAATGTCCTATAGCCAAATTCACAAGATATTGAAACTTTACCATTTTAATGGTTCCAAGGCGCGTGTGCAGGGATTTTAGCGGGGTTGTGGGGTTATAGACTGTGTTGAGCGAACTTTATATGGGGTCATGCTCCCCCAGAGAATATATTTCAATTTTTTTTCGACTCTCAATACCCTTCCCCAGCAAATGCACCCATTTGCTCTCAAAGAGTATATGTAAAATTACCAAATGTTTGACATCCAATAGCCGATGATTAATCAATCAGTATGCTGTGATTGGTTATAAATGTGTGTGGTGGTTGTAAAAAAAATAGTTTCATCTGGGCTAAAAATGTACGCAATTTTATTTCATCTGGTTCCACTGTGTCAAGTAGCCTTGTACTTGGAACATGTATTGGATACCTGTAAAAACCTGTGCAAAACTAGGGGTGTTGTAAAAACATCTGGTTATACCGAAAATGAGCCATAAAAGGTACCATTTTTTAGTAGGGGTTGTAGTACTGATATTTATGGGTCATAGTTTGGTTGATATATTGCATATAGTGTTTTAAACACAAAGTTAACATGGTCGCGTAATGAATTTTATTTGGTATAGTCATACCTATAAGGCAGAGATGAAATTTATTTGTAGCATGCAGGAAATTGCATTTCAGGACATGTAGTTATCAACATTTTACGGGGGACCTCTGAACCCTCTAGAAACGTTTCTTTTGCGCCCTCGATCTCAGTCAGCTCACTCCCATCTGAAAGCAAAGACATGGAAAATATTAATATTTGGCGGCAATATTAGATTTATGCAAATTAAGCAGATTTCTCCATGAGGGATTCCTTAGGACTTTTAGTATGTTATCCTAGGGACATTGTAGAAAAGCACTGTGGTGAAATATATTATGTTGCAATTTGTTCCAAGTTGAGTCGAAAAATGGGCTAGATTGCCTAGCCTACATGAAGCACCTTCCATGCTGATGTAATTTTTAGCGTAGAATAGATACCAAATGCTTGTAAACGTATTTCTACTAACCTTAAGCGTAACGTTACAATGCTTTATGAATTTGTCTCCTGTCTTGTTGTAATGTTACAGTTAGATCATTAAAGTTCAGTGTGTTTGAGACAATGTAAGCAGTATTTAATTGAATAAGAAGTAAAGTTGATTGGTCCATGTTAATTCCCCGAGATCCTCAAATACAGTACATAATTAGAATGTTAAAACAGTTTTCACGAACCATATGTGTGTGTGTGTGTGTATGTATATATCTATCTATCTATCTGTGTCTGTCTGTCTGTCTGTCTGTCTGTATATATATATATATATATCTATATATATATATATCTATCTATCTATCTATCTATATATATATATATATATACACACACACACATGTACAGATTTTTCTGAATCTGAACAAAACCGTTACCGCAATTAAACATTGTATTTCTACAAAACAGTTCAAGGGATGTTTTGGCATGATCGTGACTCCTATTATAAAACAGAAATTATAAACACTGTTTTTTCTAATTATACTATTATGATTTTAGAACCTAGTTATGGCAGTTAAGTATCGAGCTTTTTACAGCCGTTTGTACAAGATAATGATTTTCTTAGTCCTCTTTGATGTTATTTTATCACTTGGAATTTACTTTCAGAAGATACTCGTTCATTGATAGCTGGCTTAGCAGTTGGCTTAGCAGGAGCATTTGTGGTAATAGCAGCCTTGGTGGCAATTGTCTTTTCAGGTGTGCTACTAATTATACAGTTTTGTCTCAATTTCAGTTTATGTAGCTCCATATATATACTAAACAGCATTGAAAACGCACCACCAAGAAATGTTTGGATTTCCAAAACAATACCTGAGCAATAAACGTTTTTGTTGTGAACAGCAATAGATGGATGATTGATAATGACAACAAATAAAAAAGGATGCACATTGATTAGTTTTAATTCATCTACATATGAAACACACATGGGGTCACAATGACAAGTCAATAGCGCGTATGACCACCATCTGTAGGAACACAAGCCATGCAATGTCTTCTCATGGACCCGATAAGTCTGCGAATAGTGTTCTTGGGGATAGCATTCCACTCCTGCTGTAGTGCGTTTTCCAGTTCTCTAAGGTTATTCATTTGTGGGATGCGTTGACCAAGGTAATCCCAAAGATGTTTTATTTGCGATAAATCAGGGGACAGTGTTGGCAATTCAAGCAAAGGGACATTATTGTTCACTAGATACTGTGTTGTAACACATGCTGTGTGCGCCCTGGCCTTGTCTTGCTGAAATGTGTGCATATCCCGATGCTGATGAAAGAAGGGAATGATATTGCAAGACGTTATCCCGGTAGTAAATGCAATTCATTCTGCCACAGCAAACATGGAGTGCTGTTTGGTGATGATAACTGATCCCGCACCACACCATGACACTCCCTCCAGCCCATCGATCCGTCTGGACAAGGCAGTCAATGTGGTAACGTTCTCCACACCTACGCCACACCTGCAACCGACCATCAACATTCCTTAAATGGAAACGGGATTCGTCAGAGAATAGCACACCATGCCAACGTTATAATCTCCAATGTCGATACCATCCTGCCAAACGTCGGTGCTCATTTCGATGTCAATCAGTCAGGATAGGTCCAACATATGGTCGTTGAGCACGCAGCCCAGCATAACCCCCAATCAGCATGATTTGCAGATTCAATTTACGTTTTTCATACTATGCATGCAATATATCGCGTTTTGGTGTTGTGTTTCATGGAGTGTTGATGTAATCGTTTTTGTAAGTTATTCGTCGTCATGCATGGTCTAATAGGTAGTACGGTACTTATTCATTCATATTTGTAATGCTGATATACGCCCCATTCACATTTATTATCATCAACTGGTGGTGCATTTTCAATGCTGTTCACAGTCTCTCTCTCTCTCTCTCTCTCTCTCTCTCTCTCTCTCTCTCTCTCTCTCTCTCTCTCTCTCTCTCTCTGTGAGATTAATAGTTTTTCTGGCATGTGTCATTTTGTAGATGGTTTTTTCTAACACGAATCTCAAGAAAATCAATCGTACATCTTTCTGGCACCTTTCTACTGGTTGATTAAACTAGAAATATAATATCAGACATTTCCCAGCAATATGGCATACATTTGGTTATGTATATTTAATGTGTTCTCTAATCGTATATTTCACATCCATTTGATTTACAAACGGGTATTTTAAGGACCCGGCTATGTCCAGCACTAAATAGTTCTCTGCTGGAAGACGGCTCCATAAATGTAGGATGGAGTGAGGAGGTTTAATGAGGTCTGTGGGACATAGATCTATAGATGAAGATTTATACATATATTAAAGTGGAAAGGAATTAATAATGAAGGATAAGATGAAACGGCAGAGGACTTTGCTTCGTGGTCAACTGTCACTCACACATCCACCCATCCTCGTACTGGAGTAAATCCTTGTATTCAGGCAAACATCGATGGAAACGTTTGGTTAAAATGAGCTGCTTGAAAAGTTTAATCTTGTGTTTCCATCATTCTACCCACAATACTAGTAGACATCGTTCTCCACATTCGTATGCCCATGTTTGGTTTTAGAGTCCACTGTGCCGGTCATTGGCTCACCATAGTACATCACAAAAATAAATACATGTATATTAAACACGTCTTTGTAACAAGTTAACAACAATTAACAACATTTCTCCATACTGCGTCATTGTTTACTGGTGCTAAGTGTTAACATCATTGATTTGTTCTTATTGCCATGTCTTAGATTAATTGTCTTGTGTTGACATACTAGAATATATATTTTCAGAAAAGAAAAAAACCTGGAACAATACACAAAAGTATAAGTAAGTGATTTTTACGTATTAATTACAGTCTGTTTTTGTGCACATATAATTGTGTTCAGACGCTCACAAATGTAAAAAGACAACCATTTAAAAACAATGCGCACAGTGCACTGGGGTTATATTCAGAACTCCTGTTTGTTCGGCCTATTAACAATAGCACTCCAAAGACGGCCGGATGGCAATGTTAGACAGGAGATGACATCATATATCTTATAAATGCATGATGTCTTGAATGTACACATGTCACAAGACACATATAAATAGCGTGCAGTGATATGATGTTATATCAGTTAACAACAGGTATCATGTATCTTATAAATGCACGATGTCTTGAATGTACACATGTCACAAGACACATATAAATAGCGTGCAGTGATATGATGTTATATCAGTTAACAACAGGTATCATATATCTTATAAATGCACGATGTCTTGAATGTACAATTGTCACAAGACACATATAAATAGCGTGCAGTGATATGATGTTATATCAGTTAACAACAGGTATCATGTATCTTATAAATGCACGATGTCTTGAATGTACACGTGTCACAAGACACATATAAATAGCGTGCAGTGATATGATGTTATATCAGTTAACAACAGGTATTCAAGAATATGTATTAACATTGATTAACAATAAATATTCAGTTATATAATTTAAATCAGTTAACAATAAGTATAAAGTGATATTATTTAAATAATTGAACAACAGGTATTCAGTGATATGATGTAAATCATTCAACAGCAGGTATTTAGTGATATGATGTAAATCATTCAACAGCAGGTATTCAGTGATATGATGTAAATCATTCAACAGCAGGTATTCAGTGATACGATTTATATCACTGAACAACAGGTATTCAGTTTTATGATTTAAATAATTGAACAACAGGTATTCAGTGATATGATTTATATCATTTTACAATATGTATGCAGTGATTGGATTTTGATATGATTTTATATCATCTAACAAGTATTCAATGATTTTATTTATATCATTTAACAAGTATTTAGTGATATATTTATATCTTTTAACAAGTATTCAGTGACATGATTTATATCATTTACCAGTAAGTATTCAGTGATATGATTGATATCATTTAACTAGTTTTCAGCGATATGTATCAAGTATTCAGAGATGTGATTTATATAATTTAACAACTATTCAGAGATCTCATTTTTATATTAGTTGTGATGTTATTTTATACAATTTAATCGTATGATTTTATATCATTTAACTACAAGTATTTGGTGAGATTGTTTATCATTTAACATTAACGAGTGTTTGTGCCTAGGCCTGAATGTGTATATCGAATTATGGAATTTGTTTCTTCAGTGTCCTCTTGAACGAAATGAGGTTTAGAAGTCCGACAAGCTATGGTCAGATCGCACCTACGGTCTAGCTGCTAAGCCAAACAACCGTTCATTTTTTCAGGAAAGCATGAAACGTGGCACAGGTGTTCTATGGCAGAGTGAGGTCAATTTGAAAACGCGACACAAAGCCGTCCAATATATTTTAGTTTGACATCACATCACATTTTTACCTTTCATCTATATTGCCATGACCTATGATTCAGATGAGGTCTTTTAACAAGTATGCATATATATCAACTGCTTTGACATCTCGATATACATGATGGAATACTTCCATGTTATTGGAGACAACTGAAAAGGTGATTTAAAATAAGATCACCATGATGCAACTTCATGTTACCTTTATTATAATGTCCTGCTTGTATACAGAGAATACCTGGTTATTGTCTTAAGATATTGGCGTTATCCTGTGAAGGTTAGAACGGCCAATACCAGAGGCACTGCATCACAACATTTGTCATTCGCCAGAGCAGGATAAAACCAATAGCTTAAATTAATGACCAGTTATTTATTTATCCTGCAATCCAACATAATGCAAAAAAGCAATGAAAATACATATTGTAAAACAAAAAAAATGGTTTTAAAAATCCAAGTTATCAACTGGAATAAAAGAATAAGAAACTTTGAAGAATACAACATTCCTTTGCTAATCATAATTACATGTTATGTAATAGTCCCCAAAAGCTATATTTTGGTCAGATTTAAATAGTGATTGCAAAACACACACACACACACACACACACACACACACACACACAAATTTACTTATATTTATAGTTATAGGTTAATTATTATGAATATGAGCTTTGAAACCACTGCTCTGTGTAACATTGAAAATGTTTCCATATGGCAGCCATCTTTAAAGCCAATATAACAGACATATGATCTACTTATTATTTGTACCACTAGATTTACATGTACATAAAATATATGCTATAGGCTTCGCTACCATGGTTCTGTGTTGCTTAAGTTTTAAAAAAATAATTAAAAAGTGTTATATATGGCAGCCATCTTTAAATTCAATATGGCGGACCTTTTATATACTGTTAGATGCACAAGTAAATTTATAATTCTTAAAACATGGGTATAGGCTTTGGAATCATGGTTCTGTCTGCCTTAGAATGCGAGATTTTCAATATGAATGAGGCTGATGGCGGCTATTTTGAAATTCAAAATGGCGACCACCAGAGTGAGGTTTTTTTTTCGTGTCACATTTTTTAAATTGAACACCTGTACCAACTTTCATGCTTTCCTGAAAAAGTGAACGATTCACTAACATTTTGGGCCTTAGTTGCTGGACTACTAAGGTTGATGGTACGAGCCTACGTCAAACAGCTGATGCTATGTACAGCTTCCAGTCCGCCAATAAAGCAAGTGGCTATTATCATGATGGTAGCATTCCTCAGTCCATAGATCTCCCTCCATCATATGAGCAGATGATGTCCATACCGTTTCAGCACCCACCAGTACAAAGCAAGCTAACATTAGTACATACTCAGTTCACACCAGTACAGGAACAAACCAACTCGGTAACAAAACAACCCATTAGCACCAGCTGAGCGTCGTGTTTACGAGAGGAAGATTTTGCCACCCTGTCACGGGAATTCTATAATACCCATAACTGAATGAAACACGATTATCAAAATATCTCTCCTAACTGTATAGAGTCGGTATATTTTCTTAGATCGCCAGACTGGCTGTCGCCAATCACGGTTGTAAAAACCCCACTCGCGGAGGTATTACGTAACTACTCGCCACATGGCCTCCGCACCTGGCTGGGTGTGTATTAGAAGTACAGCTCGAGGACCGTCGTGCAGAAGTATTACGTAACAAGTTGCCCACCTGGGCTAAGTGCATTTGGAACTGCACACGGCCTTTTAAAACAATTAATATCGCCACAGGCGAAAACAAATTAAGAGCATGTTCCGTCACACACCCAGGCTCCCATCTTTCAACATAGGTGGTCTAAATTCTTCTGTTGACTATGACAAACTGCAGGTCTCAAGCTGCCGCCAAACTATGTCGGGTGATTATGACAAACTGCAAGTTCCACCCAAACAGTCAATCCTTGATGTGAATCGGCAAAATGGCTTTGTGAATGTCTACAGTGAGATTGCAAATGAGAAACTCATTGGAGCGACACTGACTACACCTGTGATTATGAGCAATCACAAATCTCATGGAAATCAGCAGCTCGTGGTGCTCGTTTGGTAAAAACGACAAGCAGGAACTCCGGCCAATCTGCCATACCTTGACGCAGCAGACGTCCAACATGCCGCTGAAAATGTCTACAGTGAGATTTATGATAACAAAATCATCAGAGAGGCACAGGCTACAACAGAAGACACTCACCAAGGATTGAAAACTGGATCTGAATAAGAAAAGGGTCGTCTGGTTTTGTTACCCCCTATCTGTATATTGAAATACAAACACTCAATATTTTCCACAGTCTGAATGTAGAAATTAAATAGTTACAGAACATTAAACAGCATAAAATGTCAGTCACTGCACTTAGAATGTTAGTGTAATCATTAGAGGACAACGAGACATTTAATCGAAAATATGATTTGGACAATGTTAGTGGCTTTGTTGTTCCCATTTATATACAGTGACCATGCCGTTTTGTAAATTTAACATATCAACATGTGGATACGTTAGGTTTTGTTTTGTAAATTTCTGTATGTGTTTACTTGCTTTTGTGTGCTTATTTTTAAATATCATCAACATTTGGATTAGTTATTTTTCTTAAAATGTCTTTATGCATTTGCTGTCTTTGTTTTTATATAACATTTTGCAATATCTAATGTTAGTCTTTAGGCGGTTTTGTAGTTGTAGTATATTTGTTATCAGTTTTATTCGGTTCATATGGGTTAAATGTTTGTTAATGTTAACCTTTCTTTATTTGCCTGATTTTCTAAATGAATGACTTTGATAATTGATATAGATATTCAACATAGTATAGTTATTGAAGAGCACACACCTAGCTTCAGAAATGTCACAACACAACACAAGGTCAGTATTATTTAGAATGTGATTCATACAGGAATGAAAAATAAACTAAACAGATTGTCATTAATGCATCACTTGTCCATGTAAGCTACGACTGCATGTACATATATCAGTACATAAGACAAAAACATATGTTAGTTACGTAAAGCTAAGTTTGAACTGAGCTTTAAAATATACTAGTAACTATGAAGAACAACACGACTCACCTTCCAGCCAAGTATTCAACACGTTCCATACAACCCAACACATCATTCACACATAATCACAATAATAATAAACAATATAATATTAAATGAAATGTTCCGTCTTTCAAGAGGACCCGCACAGTCCATAAAATAATTCACCACATCTTCACCATACAAGGAATAACCACACCTCCACAGGAATTAATTGAATTTTGTTATCATATGTCCACCATAACTACACTTTTATAAAAAAAAAACTTCTCAATGTTCCCAGTCTATCACGACATTATTAAAAAAAAAATCCTAATGTTTCTGTCCACAGAGCAAAAACAGTTCTCCTCTTTTACACACCATGTGTATTGTATTTACTACACTTCTCAGGCCGATGAGAACTTCACCATCGAACTACTGCGTTCGCCGTAGTTCTTCTCCACTAAAACCTCCACCATCCGGCTCCACCAAGAATGCACCTGATGACTGTAACTCTTGTATGACTTTTAGTCATATAAGAGTTACAGTCTAAGATGTGACGTCAGTTCCTCCATTCATGCGACGCCCCTCGCCATAAACATCCCTACATCATGGATCCACCATTTCGTATGGAATAAAAAAAAAAACCCTAAAATAAAAGATTTCTATAATCACCATATTGTACCATATACCATCTTTACCATAATATATTTCACATACCACTTTATACACTAGATTATAATACCTTCCATAATACATTCCTTTCTCCTAAGTCAAACATTTCCACCTTACACAATGCACAAAATACATAAACTTTGATAAACTGTCAATTATCATGTCTTTATACATGTTACATTATTTGACATTCAATGTTAATATTTCAAACATAAAATACAATAAATGCCTGTACTCACACTCTTATATCATCTTAAATCCACTTCTAAAATATCAGTTTGAAATAAACACACCTGCACCAAATGTTATGTTAAGGGTGACCAATACATCCAAACACCCTGCGTTTATTCACCAAAACCACTCATACCCAAGCTCACAATACATACACCACACACCAGTTCATACCCATAGTCTGAACTCGTCTTCACAAGCCAAGCTGCACCTTTTTTGTTATATAAAACTAATCTTAATTGTGTTCAAAACTATCCCTTTCCAATAATATACCAATAAAGGTGTACAATGATTATGTAGCTCAAAACGTATAAAATAATAAACATTACAAAATACCACATTTGACTTGTGACACAGCCCTTATGTAGAATAATATCAATTATAGTGTGTACTGTCTGTAATGTAAAAAAAGCAATCATACTGTATACTTTGTAATGTAATTAAATGTAATGTGTTATTTCTGCATAAATTACATTATTTCACTTATTGTTTAATAAAGACTTTAAAAATGCAATTTGTGTAATATTTATTTCTCTTAATTTAGGTAGGTGGATGGGTAACCAGATGCGTGTACATATTCATAAACAAATATAATCATATATGTTGTTGTTGTTGTTTTTTGTTTTTTTTATTATTATTGTGGGGGTTTTTTGGGGGGAGGGGGGGAGTGCAATTGAAAGATGAAAGCAAAACTGTCTAAAACTGAAATGATATAGTTTGTAATAATGTCTATAGCAAAGTTAAATGCAACTGGTTTAGCTAACACATAATGTGACAGAATAGAACAGAACTTTATCAGTCACATGAACTTCCGTAAATAGTGATATTGCCCTGAGAGGGTCCCACCAGTCCATCAAAAGTGATATTGCCCTGGGCGATTTAACCAATGAAACTAAAGATGAGACGATATGTTATCCAATTAATGAGTAGGTAACATAATGTAATGTCAACTGCTAATTCTAATGTAAACAAGCACAAACTTGTGACAAGACACTTTGCTGTTCTTCAACAAAAAGATAACATGTTTATTCATACGGAGTTTAATTCCGCAAATACGACAAAGATAAGGTCAGTAATCGTCAAATCGTGTGATGAATATCTCGCAGATTTTGAAACGTATATGATAAATCACAATGTAGTTGGAATCGGCACTCTCTCAGGATTTTATGTTACAAATAAAAAAATGAATTTGGAGGTAAAATATATGTTACAGACATATCGAGCTATTCATGGTAACTATTTCATTAGCATTAAACTAGAATAAATATTACATAACTTTTGGAGAGACAAATTATATATCTTGGTACAAATACAACACAAGCAACACCCCACAAATGTATATGTATGTGTATATGTGTGTGTGTGCGTGCGTGCGTGCGTGCGTGTGTGCGTGTGTGTGTGTGTGTGTGTGTGTGTGTGTTTTGTAAGTATGTTTTGTAAATGTTTGCATACATTTAGGATAAGTAAGCACCGTATCCCTTTTCAATACTGCACGGCAGTGATTCCACGTTGGTTGTATCGCCGACCAAGTACTTCGAGTACTGGACCCAGTTGTTCGAAACCTGGGTTAACTTAATCACTGATTAACACTACCTGTGAGTTAAATTCCTTAACCTAGGGTTGGCTAATCACTGGTTAAAAAACTGTTGCTGAAACACACTTTTAACTCTGGGTTAGCAAACTCAGGGTTAGTTTTCACTAACCCAGGGTTATAACTCTGGGTTAAGTGCAATCGGCCAATCAGTGCAAAGAAAATGTACTTCCTATTATCAACATTAAATTTGCCTATCGGTAATGCTAGTGCTTTCGTAATTTTTAAAAATGAGCAGCAATAAACAGAAAAGGTAAGAAATGCGATCTATTGGTATTGTTAGATAATTGTAGATTATAATGCGTAAAGTATTGAAACAATTAGTGAAAACAATAAGACAAAAACTAGCGGGGAAAGGCAGTTGCAAAAACATGCCAGATTATAACTAAGGCTGACGACAGGACATTGTGGCACCATCGTTTTGATTTCACACACAATAAATAAAACACATGTTACTGTAATATATTTATATGTCATATTTAACAGCTTGTATAGTTTTTAGCTTTCATTGTTTGAGCTTTTCTATACATTATGAAAAAAATATATATACTAAGCGTCCTTCTCTGATCAGTGTGGAACAGACAATTATTTTGACGGGGTAAAGATTACCTACAAAAAAAAAACAATGTCCCATTTTTCACACGTGATTTTATTTTCAATCACGTTGGTATTCAAATGACATCACTTTACAACTTCCTACAATAATAATAAACTAATCTAGATATTTCCATTTTAGAAGGCTCAACATATTTCAGAGTAAAATTGCTTTTTGTATGTGTGTGTAATAATTATGAATTGCTGTGTTTAAAGAGCTACAATAATTTTGGAAATTATACCGTTTGCTAAGAAAGGACCTAAAGTGAAATTATGGTAAGATACATGTATTTTATATTGTGTATAAGAAAAAAAGAGAAAAAAAAAAAAAAAAAAAAGGCTGATCTTGGCCTAGGAATACCTGACGTTTCACCCCCAAGTTAGTTCGCCCCATACTAGTTCGACCCCACCACATTACCAGTTCGCTTAAAAAAGGGGGGAAAAAGAAGTCCTGTTCGCCTCCACTTGGGATTTGGTGTATCTGTTCTAGAACGACGATAATAAGAAATAAACTTGAAACAGACTACGTGTATTATACATGGGTAACATAGTCATGTGATCACTGACAGCATATTGTTTAATGGCACTTGGAAGGAAACAAAATCAAATTATATTTTGGTCCTTACTTTAAATAAAATATATACTATTCACATATTAGTACATGTGTATGTAATTCAGTTTTTAATAAGCTGGAATGAGAGATTGCCCATTACGGCCGTGACCCTCAGGCAGGAGACAAATTCCTTAAACCATCTATCATATAGACAAATGCTTTTAAACTGTTATGTCTTCAGAACTACTGGACCATTTCCAACCAAATTTATTTGGCAGTTTCTCTCACCCATGGAAAACCCAAAATCATGAATTTGGTCATTCTAATCCCCCTAGAAAAATGGGTGCCCAGCACTCCATGTGTTTGGTAGTTGTGGTCAGCAATTTTCTCAGGTGACCGTTTAGATACATTTTGTATCATGCATAGGTGTTCAACACTGGATGCATTCTATGTATACATATTTAATTAGGGATGACATGTTGTTGTTTGTTTAAAACATTTTTTAAGTGAATGGACATTTTACATTGGGGGTTTTTCTTTACAATTGTGACCGTGTGAAGCACTACTGCAAGTATATTGTGTCGCAATAAATTACTGAAATGCATAAAATCCTAATATCAGTGTCCGGGTTTCTGCCTGATGGTATGAATAGTAAAATTATGTACCCTAAAATCTTGGGAATTAATGGATACATTTTAATATTTTTCAAAAGATTCCAAACTCATACCCGCCTAGTAGCAGCAGTTATGACCTGTTTGGTGTTTTAAATACCCTCAAATTTTTGGTTACTGATGTCCTTTACTTTTGATCTGGTGACCCAAAAGTTACATGCACACAGCAAATAGTTTCCAGTTTTACATATCTAACCATGGTAACCAATAGTTTGAATGTGTAAAGTAATACAGAAAGTATACATATTTTAGTGGCTTGGTAATGTTGGACATGTTACAAAAATGTGTTGATGGTAGTATGTGCATATTATTCAAAAACAAAATTGGCTGTCTACTTAAATGGGTTGTTTTTAAATCGAGTATTATGGTTAATAACTCACAGCATAGACTTAAATTAAAAGAAAAATATTAGTTTTAAATTAAATATTTCAAAATAATTAATGAAAAAATGGTATATTAAAATATGCAGCTGTTGGCATGGTAACATAAATAATATAACTGACTACAAAATGTTAGCGTTATGTAGGTGGATATTCTTAGTATATGTGTGTGTAATTTCATTTTGAAATGTCAACAGATTTTAATAATATTACTAGAAATGTATAATAGTTAATGTTGGACATTATGTTCATAATTTACAAAAAGTCATTGATGGCCGAATGTGCATTTGACTCTATTTTTCAGAAAAACAGTGGCTGTCTACTTAATTTTTTCTTTACGTCAAGCATTATGGTTATTAAATCACAACAAAGACCTAAATTAAAAGAAAAATATTACTTTTTAATTAAAGTTTTCATAATTATTAATTAAAATATGGTATATTGAAATTTGCAGCTGTTGCCATGATAACATAAATAATACAACTGACTACAAAATGCTATAATTACATAATTAGATCTTCTTGGTATATGTGTGTATAATTTCATGTTGAAATATTACTAGAAATGTATAAAAGTGTTGATGACAGAATGTGCATTGCACCCTGTTATTCTGGAAAAAATTGGCAGTCTACTTAAATATTTTTTAAATCAATCACTATGGTTAATAACTCACAGCATACACTTAAATTAAAAGAAAAATAGTAGTTTTTAATTCATGTTTTGTTAATTAATAATGAAAATATTGTATATTGAAATTTGCAGCTGTTTCTGTGGTAACAAATAAAATAACCATCTACAAAATACTATCATTACGTAGGTAAATCATTATGGTATATATGGGTATAATTTCATGTTAACATATCTACAGATTTTAGTAATAGTTCTAGAAATGTAGAACAGGTGAAAATTCGTTAAATTAGGCAAAAATAATGTGGCAGGATAAGGGTTAACATCACTCATGGACTGATTTGTTACCACATTGTGGCCCAATTTTTGAAAGTTTAAAAAAAAAAAATTGAATGTCTGTTATCTATAACTTAGAGATATTCAATATCCATTGGTGTGTCCATCATATTAGTCTATAACTGTGACACATTCAGTGTTCATTGGTGTGTCCATCATAATAGTCTATAACTGTGACACATTCAGTGTTCATTGGTGTGTCCATCATAATAGTCTATAACTGTGACATTCAGTGTTCATTGGTGTGTCCATCATAATAGCCTATAACTGTGGCACATGCATTGGTGTGTCCATCATAATAGTCTATAACTGTGTGTCCATCATAATAGTCTATAACTGTGACACATGCAGTGTTCATTGGTGTGTCCATCATAATAGTCTATAACTGTGACACATTCAGTGTTCATTGGTGTGTCCATCATAATAGTCTATAACTGTGACACATTCAGTGTTCATTGGTGTGTCCATCATAATAGCCTATAACTGTGGCACATGCAGTGTTCATTGGTGTGTCCATCATAATAGTCTATAACTGTGACACATTCAGTGTTCATTGGTGTGTCCATCATAATAGTCTATAACTGTGACACATTCAGTGTTCATTGGTGTGTCCATCATAATAGTCTATAACTGTGACACATTCAGTGTTCATTGGTGTGTCCATCATAATAGCCTATAACTGTGGCACATGCAGTGTTCATTGGTGTGTCCATCATAATAGTCTATAACTGTGACACATTCAGTGTTCATTGGTGTGTCCATCATAATAGCCTATAACTGTGGCACATGCAGTATTCATTGGTGTGTCCATCATAGTAGTCTATAACTGTAGCACATACCGTGTTCATTGGTGTGTCCATCATAATAGTATATAACTGTGAACCATTCAGTGTCCATTGGTGTGTCCATCATAATAGTCTATAACTGTGAACCATTCAGTGTGCATTGGTGTGTCCATCATAATAGTCTATAACTGTGGCACATACAGTGTTCATTGATGCGTCCAACATAATAGTCTATAACTGTGAACCATTCAGTGTCCATTGGTGTGTCCATCATAATAGTCTATAACTGTGAACCATTCAGTGTCCATTGGTGTGTCCATCATAGTAGTCTATAACTGTGAAACATTCAGTGTTCCTTGGTGTGTCCATCATAGTAGTCTATAACTGTGAAACATTCAGTGTTCCTTGGTGTGTCCATCATAGTAGTCTATAACTGTGACACAGTCAGTGTCCATTGGTGTGTCCATCATAATAGTCTAACTGTGAACCATTCAGTGTTCATTGGTGTGTCCATCATAATAGTCTATAACTGTGAACCATTCAGTGTTCATTGGTGTGTCCATCATAATAGTCTATAACTGTGGCACATACAGTGTCCATTGGTGTGTCCATCATAATAGTCTATATCTGTGAACCATTCAGTGTTCATTGGTGTGTTCATCATAATAGTCTATAACTGTGACACATTCAGTGTTCATTGGTGTGTCCATCATAATAGCCTATAACTGTGGCACATGCAGTGTTCATTGGTGTGTCCATCATAGTAGTCTATAACAGTAGCACATACCGTGTTCATTGGTGTGTCCATCATAATAGTCTATAACTGTGAACCATTCAGTGTCCATTGGTGTGTCCATCATAATAGTCTATAACTGTGAACCATTCAGTGTGCATTGGTGTGTCCATCATAATAGTCTATAACTGTGGCACATACAGTGTTCATTGATGCGTCCAACATAATAGTCTATAACTGAGACACAGTCAGTGTCCATTGGTGTGTCCATCATAATAGTCTATAACTGTGAACCATTCAGTGTTCATTGGTGTGTCCATCATAATAGTCTATAACTGTGGCACATACAGTGTTCATTGGTGTGTTCATCATAATAGTCTATAACTGTGACACATTCAGTGTGCATTGGTGTGTCCATCATAATAGTCTATAACTGTGAACCATTCAGTGTTCATTGGTGTGTTCATCATAATAGTCTATAACTGTGAACAATTCAGTGTTCATTGGTGTGTCCGTCATAATAGTCTATAACTGTGAACAATTCAGTGTTTATTGGTGTGTCCATCATAATAGTTTATAACTGTGGCACATACAGTGTTCATTGGTGTGTCCATCATAGTAGTCTATAACTGTGGCACATACAGTGTTCATTGGTGTGTCCATCATAATAGTCTATAACTGTGAGCCATTCAGTGTTCCTTGGTGTGTCCATCATAATAGTCTATAACTGTGGCACATACAGTGTTCATTGGTGCGTCCAACATAATAGTCTATAACTCAGACACATTCAGTGTTCATTGGTGTGTCCATCATAATAGTCTATAACTGTGAACCATTCAGTGTCCATTGGTGTGTCCATCATAGTAGTCTATAACTGTGAAACATTCAGTGTTCCTTGGTGTGTCCAACATAGTAGTCTATAACTGTGAAACATTCAGTGTTCATTGGTGTGTCCATCATAATAGTCTATAACTGTGGCACATTCAGTGTTCATTGGTGCGTCCAACATAATAGTCTATAACTGAGACACATTCAGTGTTCATTGGTATGTCCATCATAATAGTATATAGCTGTGGACCATTCAGTGGCGATAGGTGTGTCCATCCTAATAATCTATAACTGTGACACATTCAATGTCCACTGGTGTTTCAATCATAGTAGTATATAACTGTGATACATTCAGTCATAGTAGTCTATAACTGTGAAACATTCAGTTGTCAGTGGTATGTTCTCATAATAAGCAGTATTATTAAATTCAGTGTTTATTGGTATGCTCGACTTACTAGTTGGTAAATGTGACATTCTGTGAGTTCGTTGTTATGTACTGAACATGTTACAGTTCACTGTCACTCACGTCGTAATATTAGATAACATTTGAACTCTAGTCGAGTACTTGTTGTGTACATTAGACAAATTATGGTAGTCAGTAATTGTTTTCTTTTGCAGTTCCTGTTGATATTACCACACCAGCTGATGGCAACGATGATGATGATGATGAAAAATATAACAAAAATAATGGTAGGTTTTCGTGAAAGTGACTGACTGGTTATATGATTATATCACTCAAATGCCAAATTCACAAGTTACTGAAACTTTACCATTTTTATGCAGAACATTTCGTAGTCTCAGAATATGTATTAATGTAAAATAGACAGAAAAGTATTTATAATTGTATATTGTGAAATCATTGTTTGGTCGGGGAGGGGGAGATAATTTTCAATAAAAAAATATATATGGGTAGTAAATCTTAAAGCTGCGTTCCCTGGAATAGTTTTATTATTTAAGCATTTTAGAATAGATGACCCAGTTATGTTTGGTACATAAAAGGTCCACCACATCGCTATAGTTTCGCAATGCTCGCTTATCTACATTATCTAGGTCAACTACAAATGCAATGGCCAGCTTTGTTTTTCTTCATTTTGCGGGATACCAGTAGAACTGGGACTTTATGTGATTTGCGCAGGCGCTGAGCTTCTCACGTGATTTTGAACAAATTTGATGGTCTTGATTAAAAGGTCGTCTTTTATCTCCAAAACATATTTATATCCATAGATGTATGGTACAGTACCTTTCCAGGGATCGGTGGGGCATTTGCCGTGACATGTTCACAGTGGCCAGCATACGCGTTACATGTAACGGGGGTGTCAATAATTACTAACGCTATAAGGGGAGAGGAAGAGGGCGATGTTTTCGATTTACATAATGTTTATCAAGACTATATTATTTATATTCATTACTTATACCAATAAAGGTGGTTTTCTTTGGAAATGCGCTGTCAGTCTAGGATCGATCCCCATTGGCGGGCTCGTTCCAGCCAATGTGCTATGACTGGTATATAAAAGGTCATGGTATGTGATGTCTTGTCAGTGGGATGGTGCATATAAATGATCCCTTGCTAAAAAAACAAAAACATGTAGCGAGTTTTCAAGGCGCGTGTGCAGGGATTTTAGCGGGGTTGTGGGCTATAACCTGTGTTCAGCGAAGTTTATATGGGGTCATGCTCCCCCAGAAAATATATTTCAAATTTTTTCGACTCCCAGTACCCTTCCCCTGCACATGCACTCATTTGCTCTCTAAGAATATATGTAAAATTACCAGATGTTTGACATCCAATAGCCGATGATTAATCAATCAATATGCTGTGATTGGTTATAAATGTGAGTTGTGCTTGGAACGTGTGGGGTACCTGTAAAAAAAGGTACTCAAAATTTTGTGCGAAACTAGGGGTGTTGTAAAACCATCTGGTTATACCGAAAATGAGCCATGAAAGGTACCATTTTCTGCAGTTAATACTTTGAGGTAGATTTTGTAGTACTGATATTTATGGGTCATAGTTTGGTTGATATATTGCATATAGTGTTTTAAACACAAACGTTAACACGGTCGCCTAAGGAATTTTATTTGGTATAGTCATACCTATAAGGCAGAGATGAAATGTATTTGTAGAATGCAGGAAATTGCATTTCAGGACATATAGTTATGAATATTTTACGGGGGACCACACCCCTGAACCATCTAGAAACGTTTCTTTTGCGCTTTCGATCTCAGTCATCTACCCCCCCCCCCCCCCCCCTCTCCAATGTCTACTTGCTTTTGCGGTGCCTGGTTGTAATTATAAGCATCGCTTTTGAATTGTTGATTTGGTAGGCTTGATGAGCACAAACACACAAATTTCCGACTGGAAATAGATATGGTTACAAACATTAGTGATAATACACATAAATCACTTTCTTGTGTTCTTATGGCTGATAGAATGTGAGAACTGGAGTAACTTGGTATTTCGTAGCCTGAGATGGCAAATAATAAGAACAAAAATCTAAAATAGTAGAGTAAAGTAATAGAAATACCCTTATATAGCAAAAAGCCTATTTGCATAATTTTAAATGACACCAATATGTCATCTGAGAGTAAAGATATAGAAAAATATTTATTTTTGGTGGCCATATTGGATTTATGTAAATTATGTACTTATCCAGTCAAATATTAAAATATTCCAAATACACTATTGTGTTCATAAATACCATTCTTGTATTTTAAATTAAAAAAAAATATCCCATCTGAAAGCAAAGACATGGAAAATATTAATATTTGGCGGCAATATTAGATTTATGCAAATTAAGCATATTTATCCATGAAGGATTCCTTAGGACTTTTAGTATGTTATTCTAGGGACCTTGTAGAAACGCACTGTGGTGAAATATATTATGTTGCAATTTGTTCCAAGTTAAGTCGAAAAATGGGCTAGATTGCCTAGTCTACATGAAGCACCTTCCATGTTGACGTAATTTTCAGCGTAGAATAAATACCAAATACTTGTAAACGTAATTCTACTAACCTTAAGTGTAACGTTACAATCCTTTATGAATTTCTCTCCTGTATTGTTGCTACAGTTAGATCATTAAAGTTCAGTGTGTTTGAGACAGTGTAAGCAGTATTTAATTGAACAAGAAGTTGATTGGTCTATGTTAATACCCAGAGATCCTCAAATACAGTACATAATTAGAATGTTAAAACAGTTTTCACGAACCATATACGGATATTTGATAATTACTTATAATATATATATATATATATATAGAGGTTATTACCGGAGTGTTTTTCGGTATCGTCAATATCATATATTAGGAATAAAAATTGTATTATGCGAGCCTCTGACGAGCATAATACATTATTTTTATTCCTAATATATGATCTTGACGATACCGAAATACACGAGGGTAATAATCTCTTTACAATATAAGCTCAAGCTTAATACAACGTGTTTTTGTAAACTGTACACACAACTTTAATTCCAGTCCGCCATTACTAGATATTCAAATGACTGTGTATTTTTGAATGGAAATGACGTCAAACTCGAATGACATCATTTTGGATGTCCTTACATCAAAATAAAGTTATGCCTAACGTTTTTTGGTTTCTGAACGCTGGACAGCTTTCAGTGTCAAATTGCCATTGAAATGTTTTTATTTGATGGCTATGAATGCATACGTCAATCATGGAGTGTCACCCAAGTACGTTTGCTTAAATGTCAATAAACCTAGTGCCGAGACCTCGACTAATTTACATCTAATTTGCAAAGTTATCAAATTCTTAAAGTATGTGATCTGAAAAATATCACATACTTTGATTGCACTGAAAATGTAAGATATATGATAAATAAATATATATATATATATATATATATATATATATATATATATATATATATATATATATATATATTCTACAAAACAGTTCAAGGGATGTTTTGGCATGATCGTGACTCCTATTATGAAACAGAAATTAATCTCAATAACCGGACATATACAATAAACACTGTTTTTCCTAATTATACTATTATGATTTTAGAACCTAGTTATGGCAGTTAAGTAGCGAGCTTTTTACAGCCGTTTGTACAAGATAATGATTTTTTAAGTCCTGTTTGATGTTGTTTAATCACTTGAAATTTACGTTCAGAAGATACTCGTTCATCGAATAGATGGATAAGTGTCTTAGCAGTTGGCTTAGCAGGGGCATTTCTGGTGATAGCAGCCTTGGTGGCAATTGTCGTTTCAGGTGTGCTACTAATTACACTCTGTTTTGTCTCAATTTCAGTTTATGTAGCTCCATATATATATATATATATAGCCAAACCTGGTCTAACGGTCACCTGTACCAACGGTCACCTGTCTATAACGGCCACTATAAATCCCACAATGCATTTCCTTCCTTATTTGACCTGTACATAACGGTCACCTGTCCATAACGGCCAGCGGTCACTATTTTTCACCCAAAATCACAGGTTGAACCTGCTATAACGGTCACAAGATGATCATCGAAAAGACGTTTTTTTGTTCATTTTTTTACCCTGGTTATGTCTTTACTTTTTCAATCATTTTAAAAATTATAAATTAAATGTGTTTATATGGCCATGTCTGTAGCTTTGGGTTTATTTTCTGTCAAAGTAAAGTTCCATTGTAATTCTCTGATCGTAATTGAAAAACAAACGGGCACTCAATAACTTCCGTGACACGCAGTTACTGCTGTGTAATTCGATTGGTTCTCAGCATCCTCATTGAATAGTAGACGATTTCCCATTGGCTGTACATAATGTAATCTGTATGTATGGTCACTCTATTGAGTCTCGAGAAACCAAACAAATGAGGTATTATGTTAGGTGTTTCCTTGTTTCTAGCCAGACATGATTGGTAAATAAACATGAATAGCTGAAAGCGGCGGTCATTGCAAATGTCCCAGATTTTTAAAGCGATTCCTGATCCTATTCAGCTATAATCAATGGTCATACTCCACTAAAGGATTAGCGGTGACATGAAACAAACAAATGAGTCAAACATGCCACATGGGTAATAACCTTAAATTACACAAAATACCTTGTGCAAGTCAATGTTAGCGTTTTCGAAATATATTAACGAATACATTTGTATCGGGTCTACTTCAGTCGATTCTTGCAGTCGATTCTTGTCAGTCGATTCTTGTCAGTCGATTCTTACAGTCGATTCTTGTACAGTCGATTCTTGGATACCAAGCTGACTTCCGAACAATGAGGTGGTTCTGTGAGAAGGTGGTGATTTCCCCCACACCCACCCCCCCCCCACCCCACCCTGGGAGCTGTAATGCGTGAACTTGGCTCACTGGCCAAGTACCGCATTGAGCATAATGGAGACAATGCGACTGTAACACTGTGCTACGGTGTTACCCGATCACCTGCAGCTAATGGAAGAAGAAGGAGGCGGCGACCCAAGTCTTCACAGGGGGGACCTAACTTGGCGGCTCAACCGCCAGGGGCAGTCCCACCTGTCTCGAAGCAGCGGACGAGACCAGCAGGAGCGACCCAGGGTGACCCAAACCCGGTGGCTAAACCACCGGGGGCGGATCATTCTGCACGACAGCCCGCAGCGACTCGACCCAAACACTCGCCAGGAGCGGACCAGGGGGGATCAAAGCTGCCAGCCCAACTGACAGTGGCGATCCCTCCTGTTGACCCACCGTTGGAAATGGACACGGGACACGTGGTTATCACGGAGTCCCCTGCCAGTCCACCACCTCCAACTGTTGTTGTTGCGGCAGCAACTGGGCGACCAGAACTCAAGAGGAGAAAGGTTTCGTCGGCGGAACCACCAGACTCGTTTAGCTGGTCGCTCGTCTGCCACAAACTACCAGCCAAGTACCGGAAGGCGGTCATCGGTGACTTTTCGGACACCACCTACTTGACGGGTCCCTGGTCAGACCAGCATTGGCGATCACTCCCCACCGGACAGGGGAAATATCAAATCCAGTACGGCGACGAGGAACAAAGCAACTACCTATTTGTGACTGCTTACCAGGACGGTCTCTACAGGCAAGGCTACCTGACCCGAGAGATGCCCAACGCCACAATTCAACGCATCATAAAGATCGTACTCCGGGATATCTACAAGGGAGCCATCAAAAGAAACAGCGAGCTTTTCTCGGCTAATTTACCAAACTTCAAGCCTGGAGAGACCATCAACTCACCATAAGTCCTGCGGCGCCAACCTTTCCTAGGACAGGTATCAACCTCCTTTTTGGGCTAGTTAGACTTTAAAAGTTTAGAAGCAGTTCAAAATTCTTATGTATATTTTTTTATAAATAGTCTAACGCATTTTATTTTGGCGCCCGATCAATTGCTCAAAATCACCCTAAAACCCTCTGGCCGAGCAGTCTTAACTATTTTGGGTCAAATTTTAGAGTCCAGACATGTTTTTGGAGGCAGTTACTCTTTGTAGACTTAGGTAAAAAACAGGCTTCACCGAGGAATCGAAATTCAGCCAATCAGAACACGGCTCCCACTCGGTGTTACTTCAAGTTTGCGAAGTGTCTGCTATTTGGTCCGCGCTGGCGTTGACTTTACTAAATGGCTTTTTTTCCAAATTCCGCCCACCTCAAACTTACACCCCCCCCCCCCCCCCCCCCCCCCCCCCCGCTCCGGAGTTGGTCACTGGCGAAGTCAGAGGCTAAATCCGAAGTGGGCGTGCCTGAACCTTTGTGGATAGGGGCACGTTAAACCCAGTTTCCTTCCTTCCTACATTTGTATGCAACATGCCACCGAAAAATAGTACTGCTTTAACGTTAGAACAGAGAATCGATGTTATTAACAAATTTGAGAAAGTGCGCCGATCATTTTGGTGTAGGACGTTTTCAGATTAATTCTGTTTTAAAAAGGAAAGATGATGTTCTGGCCAATTTTGACAATGTTTCAGCCAAAAGAAAAAGGCAGAAGAAAGCAACAGGCAATGATAACATAAACAAGGTAGTGTGGGAATGGTTTAAAAATGCGACATCTTTTTTTATGACAGTTGTGATATTCTTTAATATATGGGTTCTAATTTTGAACTTGTATATAAGGGTCACCTCTCTATAACGGCCACGTTTGTCAGGTCCCTTGGGTGGCCGTTATATACAGGTTTGACTATATATATATATTTATATATATCGAGGGGTTAGTGTCAGAACCCATTATATGGTGAATTATACAAAAATGAGTTAATTACCTTGTCAGCAACATGGAAATGTGTACTATCATTTCACAATATCTCATTCAAATCAATCATTTATTTGTGCTTTTATACATCAGAACCCAAACCAATTATTTTGTATGTCCATTTCCACAAAAAGCCAAAACCATGTTTTCAGCACTACCTTATTCTGTCTCTCTAGAATTGTGTAGTACCACCCATAGCTGACAGACATAACACATTAGCTTACAACACTGGATTGTGGTGGGCTGTAAACTGTCTGAGAAGATTGAATCCTAGGTGCCAGACGGCACGACACGCTAATGACACATGCTAGCTCTAAGTGTTTACATCCAGCGATGGTGTTTTATTTAAACTATCTCTGGCTGGATGTTTTGGCTTACAAAGAAATAGCAGGTAGCTAGAATTAATTGTTTACGCTACACGATGACCAGTCTGCTGGTGATAATCTGAGATGGGCTGCAGACAATGGGGGGGGGGGGGGGGGGGGGGGGGCTGGAAGTGTTTAGTTCTTAGACATCTGGAATGTGGTAAAATGTGTGTTGTTAACTAGTTGCTGAATAAATGTCGGTTATGTAAATAGTTTAATTAGAAGTGATTGCAGAGTTCATTTATCTCTACAGAAGAAACACACAGTTGAGAAAATATTAACTGAACAGAGACATAGAGAAACTAGTTAAAAAGGAAAGTTATTTTCCCTTATTTTAGTTTGAATAGTTACTATGTGTATTAGAGAAAAAATAATATAACTAAATTAATTTGCCGGGGGCAGGATGTAGCCCAGTAGCTGGCCTGATGTGCAGTCAGTCTAGGATCGATCCCTGTTAGTGGAATCATTGGACTATTTCTCATTCCAGCCAGTGCTTCACAACTGGTGTTACAGACCATGCTATGTACTATCCTGCCTGTGGGATGATGCATGTATTAAAGATCCCTTGGTGCCAATAACAAAAAAATAGTTGCCCATAGTTTCCTCTCTAAAATATATTTATGGTCATTAACCACATACCTGTAGTTGTGTTGATTGTGTCATTAAATATAAAATTGTTTTCTTTCTTTCTTTCTTTCTTTTTTTAAACATGGCTCCCATACACAACAACCTTAGTTAAAAATTATGAACTAGCTATGTCTGTATTGCGTAGACAATGTGAATATTATATATAAAAAATTAAAATAAGGATGCTGGCCCAAAGATGATAAATGTTTTATGACCATACGCAATAAAATATTTTAATTTACTTAGCATAGAGGGAAATTAGTTTATATTATTTCGAAGGCATCATCACAGGATTTTAACTTTTCTAGTCATTGTATATTTTATAGACATTATATAATATTTGACACATACTGTAAAACGGGTATTATTCGCGGCAGTAAATTTTCGCGATATCAAAAATGCAGGCAGTTCGCGGTTTTTAATTTTCGCGGTGTCATGGTTTTTGTTTTTTCTTTTTTGTTTGTTTGTTTTTTAAATTACTAACACGTACAAAACTATACTTTGGTACATAACATTAAATCGATACTAGAGTGGTCAACAGCGGTATACGTAATATTATCCCTTTCTGAGCGACTCCGCCAAGTACTGCAGCCACATGTCCAGCGGCGACCACACTGTGTATACAATTAATGAAATTAATCCAGGATGTGGTTCAATCAAATCTCCAGAAAGTGTGAAATAAAGACAAACACTTGTACTAGTAATTTTGTTTTAATGTTTAAACACCGGTTGTTAAAAACGTCTCACCTCTTTTGTTTTTGTCACTTGTCGATGACGTTTTTCCGGAAGTTTACAAAACCATTTGTGTCCCTTATTTTGATTGGCCAATTAAAATTGGCTCATTATACTAATTTCTAAATGTTTATTCATAGCTTAACAATACCAGTAAGAATGTCTGTTCCAAAAATCAACTACATTTAGCGTTATGGCAGGTTCAGTTTTGAAGTGGTTAAAAAAAGCTCGGACAAACCTGAAACACATATAGTAGTTGAAAATGAATTAGTAGATAAAGGTCAAGCATTTTTCTTTAAATTAGAGTCCGTTCATATTATAACTAATTGGTTAGAAGAAGCGACCCCTTTATGTAAATGACATAACATAAATATGCACAGTACTAATAAATATTGTTCATTGTAGTAGTTGAAATGTATGCACATTCATATTTTCTGGGCTAAAATATCTAGATATTACTACACTAATTGGAATAATTGTAACATTTCAGATGTTCCAATGATGGGGGATCTCTGGTCATTATAACAAAGTGGTTACTGCTATAGTGTGTTTAAATAAAATATGTGTGTGTACATGATTATCATTGTACGAGCGCATTAGACAAACATTATACTTAATCACGCACCAGATCAATGCTGACGACGAATGCATTAAACTGTATTTAGATCTTTTTTTACGCCTGATCTCATTGTACTTAATCGCATTCACTGTTATCATTATTATAATATCAATTTATTAAAATTTTTAATCAACAATCTTTATTCAATGAACAAATTAAAATGAAACTATACCTGAAAATGTGTCTTATTTTTTATCTACAGTTACCGCAATGTAATAGAAAATTTGTTTCTAATTTTCATTATTATTCATACTTACCTAGTGCTAGCACAACAAATATGCTATTCAACCTGAGTCATACCTACACACTGCAGAATTCTCTCCCTTGCCGGATATGCGC